>NW_006800167.1:677116-704558 GCF_000485575.1 Poecilia formosa | reverse complement strand
CGGGCCACATGTGGCCCGCGGGCCTTGAGTTTGACACATGTGCCTTAAACAGTTATTCAGTTTAAGAAATGTAACAATTGATTGCTGTAACTGGAATCCAAACTGAATCTCAAGTCTGTTTCCTACACTTATCCTTCAGTCTACCGAGATTTGATATAAATATTTGATGAACACTTGCAGACACTAATAAATGTTAAATTCATTTTAGCAACATTGTAGTCAAATAGATCCTATACAGCCTGTTTAGTTTAACGGTCTCCCCCAAAGCTATTACATGTCAGTCAATGGTTCCGTTAGGACATCAGGATCCTCATGAAATAGAGCATGAAGTAAAGGGTGACTGACATTTTTCAACTGTTTTTACGAAATTTAAATAAATATTACACAAATGAAAGAAAAATTAACTATAAAGAGGAGTGCTAGAGGTTTGCTGAATGTTTCATCATAAATTTTCATTTTCCCCATTCCACAAAACATTAAAGCAAAGTAGAGCTGCCACACATTTTGTTCCTGAGTGAACATAAAGACAGCATGACTGTGGCTAATACTGAGACAGAAAGGAATATTTACATTTTATAGATTCAAATAGCCCGAATCTTACGTCCACCGTCTATTTTCTATTTTACTTCATTATTAAATTATTAGGTTCACAGATAAAATAGCTGAGAATATTGTTCCAGCACTTACTTTCCCTCACAATGTGTTTTCTGCAGGTCTACTGAACAGCACAAGTATAAAAACCTGTATTCTAAAGTATAATTTTAAATTCCTAATCCAAGATCTGTACCTCAGATAATCAGAGTTGAAACTAGCCATTGCAAAAATCCTCTACACGTCACACACTATATTTAATACATTTTGCAGTCTGTTTGTTAATGATGTGGTGTTGTGTCTGGAATCACAGTCATTTCATCAGATTCACATTAAGTCATGTATGACACAGAAAACGTTGGTGACAGAAAACGTTGGTTTGCAAAGTAATTCATGGTTGACTCAATGACTTCAAAAGCACTTCAGTGCTATGGCTGCCAAAACAAACCCAAGTCATCAGTCCTCTCCAACACAATGTTTGAAGCATGGTTGCTGTGGTTGATAACTGATTTGCTCTGTGGATTTCTCTACAAGTGTTGTTCTGCATTTTGGCCAAACACCAGTTCTTTTGTGTGTTTGGTCTTGTCTGTCCAAGGAGGATGTCTGTATTTATTCTAAACTTGGACACAACCTCACAATTACATGTGATTCCAAACAAGATACTGTATGTGCCCAGTCTTTGTAACTGGAGTTTTCATAGACGTTTAACATACATATCACAATAGAGGCTATATCTCAGGTTTTCCTTCTTATTTCATGGTATGCCCTTGCTGGGGCTTCCATGTTTTTTTTCTTTTTTTTAATGGCAACTAGCTTTTCAAATTTTCACATGTAATGTTCCCTGTCACTATGAAATTCAGATCTGAAATTTGTTTTGGAAAAAGCTGTTAACCTGCCCAGATTTATTTCTCAACATCCGTTTCAACTGGCATTACATTAACACCAGTACAGGGAGTGACCAAATCTTTAGCTTTTTTTAAAAGGTGTTCATTGTGTAAATTGCTAAGAAAAGTGCGTTTGATTAGAATGACATGGTGCACAAGTGTACACAATATCCCCTTTTAGGTTTTACTTTGCATGTGTTCTGCATGCCTCGAGAATCATCAGAAATAATGAACACACTAGAGTAACTTCTTGGATCCACCTAGAGAAGTAATCTCAGAGCCAGTTTATATTTTGTGCTTTTCACTTTCATTTCATGAACCTCCCATTTGCCTGCAAAATCCCAGCCACATGCTTCAAAAACAAGACAGAGCCTCTTGATCCCACCAAACCAACATGTGTGATTGTTTGTCTGGGGCTAAAGTTTTGCATGGTGCAATCAGAAGCTTGTTTGCCCCGTTGCACTGAACAAAATCTAGTGAGTAGAGGAAGTGAATGATTGGAGATTTACAACTGGATGTTCACTGCTTGTTATTTTATGATAATTGATTTTGTATTTTTGACTATTTGTTTTGTAATACCTACTCTCTGCCTCAATTGTGCTTTACATTCACCGTTTCCTGTAGCTTTAGCTAAAATAAATCCATGAATGCAAACTCAAAAGCAGATTTTCAAGACCATAAAATGTCCCTCCCTCATTAAAATGTCATGAGTTTGAATTTCAAGGAAATGGTCGTTGTATCTTCCATCATTATACCCAATTATCTAATCATCATGAGACTCACTAAAAGGGCCTACTGTAATGCATTGTTAAGAGGCAGACTGGCAATTACATGTTGCTCTAAAGTCCCAGAGGATGTCTCCACCCATCTCTGGCCATTTACAGCCCATCTTGGCACTTTTCTTGTCCTTCACTCTTCCTTCACTCCACACTGATCAAATCAGATGAAATCTAGTTTCTTCTTGTACTGGTTTAATTGTAAATAGTATCCCTTCCAAGTTTGCACACAAAGGTTACCACACTAAATACATCAATGTTGTTCCTTCTGACCAGACCGCCAATGTAGAATTTCAAATAGCCGTTATCAATAAAAGACACGTACCTCCTTCTGGGAGTATTTGATTGCCAGTTTCAAACGGGCTAGGTCATTGTTGTTCTCATCCATCAGAGGATCAATGTCATCATGGTAGTTGAGAATTATATCCAGCTCCTTGGAGCTTCGAGTCTGGTCCAGAAGGTCTTTTGCAAATTGTTTGCACATATGGGACAACTCTTCGTACTCTGACTTGAACTCATTCTCCACTGTGCTGAGCTCCTTCAGCTCCCAGCTGAGCTGAAAAGCCGTCAGGAACGGATCTTCACTGGAGAGGGCAATGAGAGAAGGGCTGGCAAGGGCCTTGTAGATGTTAAGACGAGAACGTGAGTGACGAAGGCTGTCCACGTCTGTGTGGGACATGCAGTCCATGCAGTTGCAACGCACAGCATGTGGCTGAGGTACAGAAACACCTCGTTGCAGAAGCAATTTGATGATCTCATAGTTGTTTGTCTGAGCTGCAAGGATGATTGGAGTAATGTCTGGAGTGAAGTCTGAAAACTGTTTGTCCAACAGAATTGGGGGGATCTTAACGAGGAACCAAGAGAGAAATGCACAAATGAGTTGACAATAAACAAACCAAGGTAGATAACACAAGTATTGTATAGCTTTAGAAGAACATTGCTTTCAAACTCCATACAGGATGCAAACAACAGTTTGAAAGGAACAAATTAATGCCTTCTGACTGAAAGCCCACAGCTAATGGCTTGTGGTTAAGCTGTTCTAAGAAATGTTTGTCTGAACATCAATCGTATTTAATTTGGAAAATGCCTTGAAGACTAATATTGACTTCCAAATTTGTCTTTTGAAGCTAAAAGACAAAGTTCATGGTTTGTCAAATAAAGTCCCAATAAAAGCACATTGAGCTTTGTGATTGCAGCATGACAAAATATTCCGCAATACACAGCATCTGCAAAACAAATAATCTATGAGATTCAATTTGTGTTATCACATTTAAAGTAATCTACAAAAAAAAAAAAAAAAATCAGCTTTAAAAGTTTTTCTTTTCTTAACTTTTGAATAATGTCCAGGAAATGTCCAGGAACTGAGTCTTATATTAAAAGAGACACAAGTAGAGCCACTTGAACAAATGAGACTTTAAACTTGGTTTAAAAAACACCAAAAGTTTAATATATAAAAAATAACTTTTTGAGGTTGATCTAAACAATATTTGCTTTCTGTTACCTGTTTTTCTCCACGTGGCCTCTTGTGATTGAGGAGCAGCTCAACGGCCCCCACTACTTCCTTACGAATGGCGTGCAGCAGGGCATCACCCACATGAATGTTATAGCTGAGCAGGAGCTCTATGATCTCCAGGTTCTCGTTTTCGATGGCAATAAGGAGGGCTGTGCGTCCCAGCGGGTCGATGCAGTTGATATTGATTCTGAAGTAGATCTCAGCCTCCTCTAACGCTTGTTTTACACTCGCGTAGTCCCCTCTTTCTACGGCCCCCAGGTAGACCTTCTCCATGGGAGAGAGCTCAGCTTCTGCCCGCACAACCCGCAGTGGGAGACGGTCATTGTATGTGGAGTTGTCAGTTCTCTTGTAAAATAGTTGAGCCATTTTTTCTTTTTATTTATTTATTTTTTGCTATAATTGTCTATAAGTCTGCTGGAAGATATCAGAGAGGGAAGTTTTAGCATTTTCAGAGGGACACCTGTCATAAATCAATTAATCAAATTCTGAAACTAAAGCTCAAATATATAGACAAACATATAAATTATATATGACACATGAAAACCTGCCCTTAGTTTCGCATTTAAGACTTTCAGTTTAAAATGAGTCCACTGTAAACATTCAACAGTTCACATTAAATATATTCTAAACCTTATAAAAGTTTTTTAAAACTGTTCCTTCCCCCCCGCCCCCCTTAGGGGACAGACTAAATTCTATGAATTTGCGCTTAATTTTAAATGAATTGGCAAAGTGAATCTTGAAGAAAAGAAATAAAAACTTTACCGGTTTCCTTCTGGGTGTGATTCAGATAAATCCCTCGTTAGAAAAACTGTTTCCAGATCAGGAAGTTCGAGGGTCGTTCTCGCATTGTTCAAACCTTCACCAAACCGCCTGTCGCATCCAGTGTCCACTGCTCCTATCCAACACTTCGGTCAACTTACTAACTACATATATTTTGTTTTTCCTGTTACACTGATGCGTCAAGTGATGCAGAGTGGACCGAAGTGACACATCCGCTCCAGGCTGCTGAAGATGAATGAGCTTTCACCAACGCCCCTGCTGACTATTTTGATGTTGTTGTTAACCTGCGACTGACGGAGGGTTTTCATTTGTTTTGTTTTGGCAAGTACGACGTAACTTTGAGTGTTTTTCTAATTACTTTATTGAATGTAAGTTAAATTCATGTTTCTGCAGACTGAATAAAAGAAATTGATTTGCTAAAATATTAAAATCCCGACACAAGCGCATGCTAATCTTATTATGGATATTATTATAATTTTCGTAATTAAATTATTTAAGAAGATATTAGAAATATTTATATATGGCAGGTTTATTTTTGGCATTTTTTTCTATAAGTTTTAAGTTGTCGACTAAAGCAAACTCAAAACCACTTTTGAAATTGTACGTTTTTTGAAGATAGGAAACCAAAACATAAGGAAAAAATTTTTTTTTCCCCCATGCGACTCGTATTCATACAGAGATAATAGCAGGAATAATATTGATTCAGACAGGATTGGTCAAATAGACCAACTGCAAAGGATTTTCAACATATTTTCATAATAACCTCCTGATTCCTGAACTCAGCTCTCCTAAAAGTCATTGTATTGCACCATTGCATTTTGTCAACTTAAAAGAAATAGTCAAAGCACAACAATAAAAAGTCTCCACAACAGTAAATGTATTGTGCATACACAAGGAGAGGTGCATGGAAAGGTATGCATAAAGAAATCGTTGTTCAGTCATTGCTGTGTATTAAATAGCAAAAGTGCAAACAAGCTGCCCATTTAAGATTTCAAAAATGATACAGAAAAAAAAGTCTCAAAAATACTTTAGTCTTTGAATTTGGTTATTATGTGTAGTAGTGCATAAAATGTTACAATTGTAAGGTGGACAGTTACCCTCCATCTAGCAAAACTGAGAGCCATGGTTAAATTCCTCCAACATAATGGACAAATTATGTCCAAAACATAATTTGTCCAAATGACAACCCAGTTTTAGCATTAAGAAACCATCAACAGAACCTGGCTCAGTATGAGCAGCTGTCTGCCATGACCACTGTGTCAGAAGATAGAACAAGCAAAAAATAAAAAACCCACAAATTGATAACATTGTTGTAGCACAGGTTGAACCCTATCTGGTACACATTGACTGCTGAAGATAACCACCAGCACCTGGAATTGGAAACCCTTCAAGGTGTAGAAGATGGATTGATGGGTGGATGTCCTTGAAGTTCATTGCAGAGTTTTCATTTGCTTAAAAACCTACAGCCTTTCCCTAAAAGTAGAAAGAATCGATGTGGATCCCAGACACATTTACATAAATGCAGGCTCACAGGTTGAGGTAACCAATAAACCTTCTGTAGGTTCTGCAAAAATAGGAAATCCAGTGAATTCATACAACTGGTGTGGTACAAAGCAAACCTGTCAATGATGAGGGAGGGTTCTGATGAAATAGATTAAGTAATTAAAAGACTGTGACCAGATATGAGGGAGTAGTAGAATGTGACGTTAGACTGAATATTAAACCCCTGCCTTGATTCTCCTACAGGTGTTTTGCATCATATTGATTGTACTCACCTTGTTTCCATTCTTTAATCACATCTCCATAGTACTTAAACTATTATTGTTTAATGTGAACTAACATGATTCCACCATTTAAAAGTAACCTACTTGTTTAAAATCCAGAAATGTCTTATTTTATGTGTCAGATCAATATCCTATCATTTCTACGAGACAGTGAGCAATCAGGTTTTTGCTTTTAAGCCCTTTGAGAGTTTCTGATGACGAGACAACTGAACTGCTTAGCAAAACTATCTCCATTTATATATTTTTCTGAAATATAATCTGGAATTTGACAAAGTGTAAAACAACCAGCGCTAATGCATTCCTGCAGTTTTTAAATTTTTCAAAGTTTTTAATTAGATGTCAAAGTTCTTAATTAGATCTTACCATCCCCAATTCATGAGTACAACTTCCTATGTTGACATTAAAAGGTCAATGGTATTTGAGCTAAGCAAAATAGCTTATAAATTGGTATGCATTATTTGCCATATTTGCATAGGTCATGGTGTAAAATGTGTTTTGAGGGACGCAGTTTTCTTATGAACAAGAAAAATGCATGAGAATTAAATCATGTTGAGCAGTTGCACTTAACTCTTATAAAGTGTCAAATATCAAATCTGCTGGAGTTAATAATTTAACACTTACTAACACTAATTCAGTGTTAGATCTTAATATTAACTCTCACAGAGTATTTTTAACTTCATAAGAGTTATTTGTAATTAATATTAAATTGGTATTTTATTGTTATGAACTTTTAAAAATTCTTTGGAAAATAAATATTTAATAAACAGGCAATTATTTTCTCAAATGCATTTATTTCAAAACGTGCACCATAATTACAAAACATATTATAACATTGAATAATGTGCATGTTTCACATATCACTTTCATTCACATATTGCTTATTAAAAGGTCTAACATGTCAGTTGTGCAATACAAAATGCAGTATGCTTAATACATTTTTCTTCAATACTATACACATGAAATTGTTAAAAAGTACAAGGTGGAGAAAGTAAAGCCTGTATCAATGCATGCAGTTCATGTAATATGATAGAGTACATTTTCTTTTAACAGGTAGATTGCCAGATATTACATAACAGACCAACCTGATATTCAGATCCATCATTTCTTATCCAGTTTCTGTTTCTGTTGATAAGAGACAGTTCCTCTCTGCACTCCACCAGAGAGATGTCCATCACTAACAGACTGTCTTCAGGTTGTTGGGCTGTTCGTGACGTTTGGCAAGAGACACCAACATGCTCCTCTACTGCATCGGACAGTCTTCAGTCTCTGAGTACGACAGCCGGTGTCGGTCTCTGGATCATAACAAACAAAAAACAAAACAATGAGGAATGGAACGAATGAATACATTTTTACTACAACTCTAACAAGCCTCCATTACAGAAATGTAGGGTTTCACAGATATTAACACTAAAATAATCATTTTTGGAGCTTGAATCTTCGAAGAATCCATGGAAGGATCGGGAGGGGGAGGTTAGGCTGACGACTGGCGATTCATCCTCAACCAGACTGGTTCTAATACAAAAATGCAATAAAAGGATTAAAATATGCTGCAAAACATATATAAGAAGACACAACAGCGGGAATAATGCTCTCAACGTGAAAAAACCTTTTACATTTTTTCAAAGGAAAAAAAATCGATCAGAAAGGTTGGTAAAGCTGACCAATATGCATGTAAACGTTCAACATCATGAAAAAACATACTCCAGATTATGAGGGATCTGTTTAAGTCAGCCAATAATTTGAATCTTCACCGGCTTGATTTTTTCCGACACTTCGCTAACATTCGGCATGCTAAGCTAAATATGCTAACACCGAGCCGTGTGGCGAACGTGACGTCTAGGTTGAGCTCAACTCAAAATAATAGTTATAAACCATCTCAGAAAAAAATTACTTACCAAGCGTGGTAAACACCTCAGATATGTGGATACTAAATAGTCCTGAAATGACTTGGCTTCTGTCGCTTCGCTCCTGGGAATCTGTGATTCTGGGGCGGAGTCGGTGAATTAACTCCTTCAGTGTTATATCCGCTGGTGGAGTTCAGAGTTAAGAAGCCAAAAGTTATTGATTCCATTTTAACACCTCTAGATTTGATATGGAAACACTTTGTTTTAACACTGGATTTTAACTACTAAAAATATACACCCCAGAGTTACATAAACAGAATGTGACTTCATAAGAGTAAAATTAAATCTGCTTTTGCACGAAGTCTACTAACACCGAAACATTTAACACTTTTGAATTTGCTGTGTACAAGTGTGTGGATTTGTCTTAAATGTTGTGGGTAGAAAATATGTTTTTCAGAAGTGATGACCTTGGGTGAACGCAGTCTTATTTTCTCCCTTAAGGCAGGAGAAAGCATATGTTTCTCCAGTAATGAGAGGAATACTTTAAAATATTCTATTTCTGCAGCAGTGGTTGTCAGAGAAAGAAATCTGGTATGACTAGTATGAACTTCACTACTTTTCTGACGCTTCTGTCTGATCATTTATACTTTGTTTTACTGCTTAAAAACAGAGATGATTTAGTAAGTCTTGATCTCAGGTGTTTACAGAACCTTCTTTAATAAAATCTTTTATCATTTACTTTTTTTTTTTCACAATGAAGTTGCTTCAAGCAACACACGAATGTCTGCTACTCTACTCCAATTCCAAGATGACAAATGTTCTTTGATGATAATTGTAGTGTGGTCAGCTAACTTTATGATGTGGGTAATGTGAACACGTCAGAACAGTCACGTGTGTGTGCAAGCACTGAGTACACACCCTCTGGCTGATCCGGTGTTCACTGGGAAGGATTTAGTTGTATTGTTGCCAGTTCTGACAGTCTGGCATCTGGGTATTAAAAAAGGTCCGGATCCAATCACAGCTGTTAGGAGTCTGCTTCCAACGGCTGGAAGAGGAGGCAGCAGGGTTGTATCAAACACTAATTATCAGTGTCCTGGCATAGGTG
This sequence comes from Poecilia formosa, assembly GCF_000485575.1. Taxonomy (NCBI): domain Eukaryota; kingdom Metazoa; phylum Chordata; class Actinopteri; order Cyprinodontiformes; family Poeciliidae; genus Poecilia; species Poecilia formosa. The sequence continues at coordinate 695,281 of NW_006800167.1, read as the reverse complement.
GGGGTCCAGACTCTTTGGGGGGGATCCAGGTTCATGAGGGAGGGATGTTTAGATCACAATAAATTGCTCAAAACATATCATTACTGCATGAGTGATAACAGAGGGGGGCATTCAGGAAGTCAGTGAAGAGATCTTTCAGTTGCTCTGCACAGTTCTTTAGATGATGCCTTGGTACGCTGTCTGGTCCAGTGCTGGGGTTGATTAAAAAGGAAATAAAAGAAAGAAAGAAACTCTCAAACCAGACAGACATCGATGCCTAGAGTCTTTGTTGTCAGCAAAGTGACTCATGAGTTTTCTGTGCATCTATTCTTCCCTTCCAGATGCATTTTTTTTCTGCCATTTTCATTCCTCCACACGCTGCTGCTTTGTTGCCAAGTCTAAGGGCAGCAACAGAGATTTCAGACAGTGGGGTGGTTTCTACTGTCAACCAGGGGCTTTTGTTGCATGATACTTGGTACTTCTTACCGCAGCCACTTATGGGTTTTTCCTGTCACAGCCTTTGAGCATACTTCCATACTATACTGCCAAACCTTTTTCATTCCGAATCTGTATGCAGACATCAGCATAATATCCAGCTATGAAACTTTGCAATAGCTTTCTTTTCACTTATAGGTTGGCAGTATTTTCATATATAAAGAAAATAAGCCTAATTTTACCTGAAGCTGATCTCCATTGCAGGAAACCTGCATTATTTTGTACTTGATCTCTGTTTAACAAATTAATTCAATCAGTAGATCAAAGAACTCATTTGCCACTAGATGGCAGTAAGACATTTCCTTTTTTGTCAAATTTGTAGGGCGATCACTTTTTCTGTTTTTTCTTTATTTGCATTTCGATGACTTCCTGGGTCTCCTTTCCTGTACAAAAATAAATACAGTTCCTTCAGACAGTTTAAAAACTAATTACAGCATAACTGTGAAAGCATAAAGCAGGTATGAGCTAGAACAAAACCAGTGCCTTTTCAGACCTAAACTGTGTGCATTACACAGGCTTGATTTCCTTGTTGGCCTTTGCCGTGCGTGTGGGAGGGAAATTCATTCAGCATCACAGTCCTGTCAATTAGATGCAGTGTGTGTTGGCCAGGTTTCATGCTTGCTTCTAAAAACGAACGTTGATGCAATAGCCGAGCTAGCAGCAGCGGTTCATAGTCATTAAATCAGGATTTGAGCTAATTAGGCCTGTCAGCATCAGTGATGACAGAATACAGCTGTTGTTTGCCAAATTTGACTCAAAAGTTACAAAATGTTTATGGCACAGTTTCAAAAGTCAACAATGATTTTAAAATTCAATTCTGGACTTTTAGCTGCATTTTAACGCCGTCTTGCTAAAGTATGTACACATTTTACTCTTTTTCCTTCTTTGTCACATTATATTCAAACATGTTACTGCATTTCATTAAGATTTTAGGTGTTAAATAAAAACATTAAACTGTACATATAAGAAAAAAATTATGCTTATTTAGCCTAACTTTTAGTCAGTACTGCAGAATATGCTTTATCTATCTCTACAGTTTAGAGTGTCCTTTGCAAAATAAAACATCAATTTGCAAATCTTGCCATAGATTCTCAATTTAAATCTGGATCGTGGCCTGGTCTTTCAAACATATGAATGTAATTTGATCCGATTCATTACTTTGTAATTCTGACCCCACATGATTAGGACTCCAAATCATGTATGTGCTATCATGGCTAAGATTTTTTTTATTAGGGATTAGGGATGTTTTTTTTTTTATCTGTTATATTATTAAATCAAATCAATAATGAAGTTTTTAATAATCACATAATGCAAAACACAAAATGCTATGTTCACTTTCGGGCAATGCAGAGATCAGTTACCTGTTTGATATCAGCGGAGGAAGCAGTGATGTGTGACGGATTTGTTGATGTCTGTCTGCAGCTCAATCGGATTAATAAAACCAGCCATGTGACACAGCTGAGGTTTTTGTGCCTGTCAGCAGCACACATGTGTTTGTATGTGTCTGTGTGTGGTGCTGGTGGTCAGAGAGTTAAAAATTGCTTGGAAGTCATGTGGTCAAAAGGCAAGTCAGAAAGCATGAAAAGCCCCTTGTTACAGTTAACGTAAATGATGACAGTTCGTTTTGACAACTAGGGGCCAATGGAAAGTTTTAAGTCAATTATAGCTTGGCAGGGGACTCAGAAATATTTGAGACATTCTCTCAGAACAACCAGGACCCACACATGTACTTTTTGTTCTGTATAAAATAAAAGGAAATTGAATAAATGCATTTAAACATAACTAAAATATTGTACAATCTGAAAAATTTTGTAGCTATTTGTGATTTGGTTCAAAAGTGTTTGATTCCTTCTAATGTAGCACTTTCTACCCTTAATAATAATAATAATAATAAAAAAGTTTAAAACCTTTTGTTTCAGTTACAGATGAATGGTAAAATATCTGCTGGTTGGTCTTAGCTTGCCACTGAAAAAGTCATGTTAGACAGACGGTAAGGAAGCTCGTTTTGACAGAATCCTGGTGCCTCTGCAGCTGCGTTCGCAATGTTTTATCGCTGAGACTTTCAGGCACAGCATTATACATCACATTCCATTAAGATCTTTTGGAAACAGGGTGTTCTCGCAAGAGTACTGCCTCAGAAAACAATGACATAGAGTTAGTTGTAGCTGTTGAAACTTTTTCTATAGTAGAAAAGATAAGGTTGAAATCCTTGTTCTGTTAAATTTGGTATTGTATACATATTTTATTAAGTCTTACAAGAAGTGCTAATATGTTCAAGAGATGCAACATATATGCCAAGATGCATATCAGGTTATATGAGCCATTCTTTTTTTCTTTTTATTGCCATGCTGTTATGATCCTTTCCTATAGTGTAACTTTTATAGCTATAAATGTTGATCACCTTCTTCACCATAACCACAAACTGATGCCTGCCTAGATTACTAATTTGCTAGCAATGATTGCATATTTGTTGCAATTTTTGATGCTTATGTTCCTATTCCTTTATAAATTCTGAATTACCAGCCACAACAGCGTGCTCCGTTGGCATTTGCAGGCATCAAATAAAGTTTTGTGTTGCTTTTGTCCCCTGTGCTATCTTTGAGTCACTTTTTCCTGACTTCTGTGAAGACCTACTTGCTTCTATCTTTGCACTCCATGCAGTCAAACCTTCTAAAAAGTCAGTCATCTGAACCTGAGCACCTGTCGATACACCTGCTTCTCATTCCCTTTGGAAATGGCCATGGAATTTACCAACCCAGTTTTTCTCATGCCATGCCAAGATGCTGCTTATTGAGTTATTTATCCCTAATGGGACTTTGTGTCAGCTAGATTCTCTTGCGATGTTTGTGAATCTCAAGACTTGACTAGATTTAACTGAGAGCCAGTGAAAACTTCCTGTTCATGTTTGGATTCTGTTACTTGTAAAAAGTGACAAGTATTTAATTAATTAATAAATGCATAGTTTTATTATTTCTCAATCAAGTTGATGATCTTGCATATGCAAAGTGTTATGGAAAATCAAATGCATTGCTATCACTGCACTGTAAATACGATATAATTTGATGTATTTAATTATGCAGACAGAAGATCTTAATCATATATTATCAATATCTGCAAAAACATCATCACTTATGATTATAACCAGTTTGCCTCAGTAGCTATTACAAAATGATGTTTCTAACAATTTATTTCAGGCCTTTGGAAAATTTTATGGACTATAGACTTGAGCCAGAGCTTAAGAAATGACATTTTTCCCATCAAAGGTTGACCATGAATCCTTTCATGATCATGACTACTAAAAATGTATAGTTCTTACACTAGAAGAAGGTCTTTAGTAGTTTTCAAAAAGGAAACTAAAACCCCCATAATTCTCATTCTCAGAGTTAGTAATTTAGGTAAGCATAGATTTCTGCAGAGCATTTTGCAAGACCCTTTATTGTCATAAACATTCAGTAAATAGTTGAAAAAGCTTGAAAAGTGCTTTGTTCTTACATTAGTTCCATAATACATTCCTCTCTATATTCCCGGGGAATTTGCAGCCACAGATAAAGAAAATGATTAAACTTGACTGGTTCTGCTGCCTTTTCGTTCTTTAATATCCCAGGAGGAACATAACCTGGGGAAGATGGATTTGGGTGCCGCCCGGCTGTGTGTTCAGCTTCTATAGAGTATATAATTTACTTTTATGGGGTTGGATTTTCGGGAAGTTGCTGCGATCATTTTACTGTATAGGGCTTCAGCTTGGGGTTGTAAATGATAAAGATGTAATAGCCAAAATATAGCCTTAATGAGATCAGTGAGTGTGGCGTTGTGGCATCTCTTGAGAATAACCAAATGCAAAAATAGTCCTAAACACAAGCAGCTGTTAAGAAGGAATTGCTTTTGCAACACTAAGAGGAAAATTGGGGTAGCACATAAAAATACTGTTATCCAGAGCTATTCAGTTAGGAGAGTAGGATAATATAACAGTGTCAGAAAGATAAGATATGGACTAGCTTTTAATTATGTGGAATAAAAATCAGCTTTGAATTAAAATTATACATAATGTCACATTTTACTGTGAGAAAGTACTCACTTTTAACTTTTTTATTTTATCAGTTCACACCATAACATCTTTCAAGTCAGATTGTCACACAGTTTTAATCGGCTTTAGTTAATATATGTTATAGAAAGATAACACAAGCAGACCACAATTCACGAATTGACTTAAAAGTCAGCATTCATATATAAAGGACTCCATTAGTGGGATTTGGTTGCAGATTTAGCTCATGCTGAATGAGATGGAACATTATGCAGCTCGTTATAATACCAGCATCAGGTCAATTCTATGTCACTTCTCAGGACTCAAGGCTCATTACATGATGCACATTTCTGTTAAGATTGTTATGATACCAGTGGTGCCTCTGAAAGTTGGGAATTTAACTGTTTCAGTGCATGGTTGGCTCCTATTGTCTAATGATAAAAAAAAAAGGGAGATTCAGCTGAGGGCCATCACTGCAATGACCCTGCAAAACAAAGTATTTTCAGATTACAAATATGAATACGTATTTTTGTTCCATTTCTCCTAAGCAACTAGACTGGCAAGATGAACTTAATATTTCAATTTACTATATGTTTAATAGCTAAAAGACATCTGGTATATTTCTTTAATAAAAAGAATGTGCAAACTGTATTTATAGTCAACATGTCATAGATAATACAATACATTTAAAATGTCTGTCTAGAATATTTGTACTTAATTTACATTTAAAAGCTGCAAGCTCAGCTCGAGCAGCACCAAATACAGGTAAATGCAAAGCTGGTTTAATCCTTCAGCATCATTTGTTTTTGCAAGGTAATTCAAACGGCTGAACAGACTATCGTTTCACAGCTGCTACCATTAGTGTGCACAAGCAAGTTTTATAAGGAGGCAGTGGACAGGCTCCATCACAACAGACAACTCTTGTGTGTCCTCTTTGGAAGAATCATAACAAACAAGCATTTTCACTTTTTTGTTGACTAAATAATTTGGTTCATTCTCCACAATAATACAAATGTTTGAACAAAGATTACTGAGATAGCAACTAACTTTTTAGATTTATTTCAACAACTTCCCCCCCCATGGCAGCCACTGCTGTAAGATGTGCCATGACTGCTAAGCTTAGAATGCTAGCAAGTTTCACTTTAGGACTAAAGTTGATAAACTAGTTGAAGCTTTATATAATTTTTTTTTCTCCAAGACATGATGTGAATTAACAGTCTTGTGACAGTAGTGGAGAATTTCACTGCACTGTTGGTAGTATCAGGAAAAAAAAATAGCTACAATGCTAAAAATACAATAACACAATTTACAGAATTTCAATGGCTAATATTTAATTCCCATCAAAATTAATTTGTATAATACAGTTTATCTAAAGTGATAGATTAATTAGGCTTTTTTTGGTGTCATCATATGCAAATGGTGCAAAAAATAACAAACAAAAAAAAAACAGTCTTTTGTCATTAGCATTCAGTAGAACTGTGTAAATGAAATTGGGCAACCAACCTCATTTTTTGTTGTTGATATAAATGATGTAAGATGGTTTGCTGAGCTGCAATATTGCAACCTCAGCCCCACCTGCACCATATGTAACTGCTGAAGGATAAATCTTCTGCACCTCAGGTGTGCAATTACAAGCTTCAGTTCTTTATAGACTGACACTTCTATCTTCTAGCAAGGACTGGTCATTTACAATAAATTTGATATAAATGCACTATGACAGAATATCATCAAACTCCCCCTTGCTTGAAAAATAAGCTTGGAAAATTGGGTATGATCCAATTCCCTCTATGCAATCACTGCTGTCAGAAAATTCTCCTCATCTTCTTTTTCATTTTCTCTTGTAACTAGATGCTGTCAAGGCCCAGGGGCTTTGCTGCGCAGTTTGCTTGGCTGTATTTATAATTGGACCCTGTCAACAGTGTCCAGTGCAGCAGAAGTGCAAGGTTTTGTTATGGCATCTACTTTGTGCCAATTTCAACACATGGCAGCTGTGAGATGGTTTGTCTGTCATTAATGCATAAATATGGGATGGTGCGGACACAATAGTTGCCCCTGCATGTTTGTGGAAGGAATGAAAATTATCTAAGCACAGCTGAAGCTAAATTCTTGTTTGCAATGTAAAACTTTAGGGTTGTCTATTTGCAAGAAAACACTGGTAGGTGTGTGTTTGTATACAAAAGAGTGGAAGACAAACCTAATAATGAGGCCTGCGGTTCCCGTCAAAACCAGAATGTCACTCTTTTTTTCCATTGACATGATAATTGCATGTAATAGCAGTAGAAATGCCAGAAGGGATTTAGAATTCAGTGCGGCTCCATCTCTCTGCGGCAAGCCTCTAGGTTAGGCATGTTTCAATCCCCTCTGTTATTTCTACTTTTTCTATGTTCCTTTGTTCCTGATCAAATGTTCTGTTCACCAAATTGTGGGATTTGACCTGCTTTGCTATTTACTAAGTATCTGTGTGGGTGTTCTCTTAATCAGTGTGGGAGGAAGGGGGGGAAAAAAAAAAAAAAGAGAAGCCGGATCATGACTGAGCTTGTCAAGACGAAAATGCTCTGCTTGGAAAAGTGTCAGACACCTAGAGGACAGACGGGAAATAGGACAACATTGATGCCTGACTCCAAAACGACACTGTAGAACTTAGATCCGTTTAGAGCAGGGTGTGGACAGCCAGCCAGGGTCAAACACGCTGGCTGACTGCAACGCAAAATTAGGAGAACACTTTTTTCTGATGAATCTCCTTAGTATCATGGTGCCTTGTGCTATAAATATATTTGTACTTAATAAATCCATGAACTGTATGGGTATAATACATCCTGAGCTAAAACCCACTATCTCCACAAGAAGTCATAGTAGGGTCAGCATCAAGCACTAGGTTCACAACTGTTCATTATCCAATGTGGAAAAAAAAGAATGCTAGCCTTTAGATGTTCAAAGCTAGTTCCTCAAGAGATGCAGCTGTAACTGAAGTGAAAATTGCATCATATAGACATAATGAGGCTTAATGAAAGCACTGCACACTTTTCAGAAGTTTTGCTGAATTTTTTTTAAACCATGTATTCTTTTATTTTTACTTCACAAATGTGCACCACTTTATGTTGGTCTATCAATTAAACCTCTCCCTCCCCCACACCACCCCAGTAATATCTATTTAGGTCAGTTGAAGTGACATGTTGAAGTGGCAACATGGGAAAAGGTTCAAGTAGTATGAACAATTTCACCAGGCGCTATTTACGCCCCTCCTCAACACTCCAGGAGGGGGAGACACATATCCACTTTGGTGCGGGTGAGAATCCAGATTGTCTATCCAGACAAGACCTGCTTATGGTTGCTTTTCTTTACTGTTAGAGGCGTTGTATGAATAGTTAGGTGACCTTGACTAAGGCATAGTTCCTTTTTTTTATTTTTAAAACATGTGAAGGATGTGTTAAAAACACACCTCCCTTGAACTTGCACACAGACTTTAACCAATAAATCCACTTCTCACGGAAATTTAATCCTACTCATTAAGAGTTTTGCTTAGTAAACCTCAAAGGTCTATCCTCCCCTCATCACTCTTTCTGTTCAGAATGACACAACCGCCGTCCATTTATCACCCGACAAACGCATTCCAGGGGAGACACTGGCCAATGGGTAAAGAGGAGGGCGTGACTTTCCTTTTACTCCAGCAAAGCAGGAGTATGAAGTTTCGCCCAACAGTGCACAGCTGCTGGGAGAGAATGGTGCAGCTTCGCGCTCAGCTCAGGTGCGTGATATTTCCCAGCTCCGTTTTCATCTTCCTATAACTTTGACCGACGCTCACAGGAGTGCAGGCACAAAGTTTAGACGCCGTAGCTCTACTCCCCAAATGGCTTGGATTATTCCTTCGCATCTGCACGGGACTGGCGCTGCTTTGCTTCTGCTCGCACTGATTCTGACAGGTGATGCCGGAGCGAGTGTTTCTGACAGCTATGGATTATCATACGCCCTGAGGCCCGAGCTCTCGGAAGATACGATACTGGTCGCCAATAATGGGATCCGCGTGCCTTTCGGGAGATCAGTTTTCATTGATCCCATTAACGATTTGGTGGTCCAAGTTCAGCCCGGCGACAGATGCAGCATCACAGTTTTGGACAACGATCCACTGTCTCAAAGACCAGGACACCTGTCTCCGAAAAAGTTCCCGTGTGAATTTGGCCCCAACGACGTGAAGTATTCACACTTTGGCTCCCGGAGTCCCCCGAGAGACAGAGTGAGATTACAGCTCAGGTACGACACCCAAACGGATACAATAATAATACCGTTCATGATGGAGGTGGAGGTGGTCTTCACACAGCTGGAAGTGCTGACGAAAAACATGCCCCTTACTGTTGACAAACTGCTGGGCACCAGTAATCCCATCGATAGAGGGATTTTGGAGTTCACCTTTGACAGAAGCTCACAGCAATGCAAAATAGCTTCGCTCACCAGCGGCAACGTGATTCCCCGTTATGGGAAACTTGTGGATGAGGAGAGCCTCGGAACAATGGTAGACTGTGATGAATTCATTAGGATGAACATCCGTTATCAGCATACTTTTACTTCAAAGTCCCCGAACAGAGATTATATCCCCATGCTGGTGGAATTATATGATAAAGAAGGAAATGTGCTTAAGCAGGAATTTTTCCAGATTTTGGTGCGAATAAAAGACGGAGAGGACAACACGCCCCCTAAGCCCAGCTTTGTTGCCATGATGATGATGGAAGTCGACCAGTTTGTAATGACAGCAATAACCGTAGACATGCTGGCTGCTGAGGATGTGGAGTCTAATCCTGACGAATTAATTTTCAACATCACTTCCCCTCTCTCCTTTGAAGAGGGCTACATAGTCAGCACAGATGACAGGAATTTACCCATAACCTCATTTTACCAGGGAGACCTCAAAGAACTGAAAATTGCTTATAAACCTCCTGCTGTGGATTCAGACACTGAGAGGATTTTCCAGGTTGAGCTTGAAGTTGTGGACACAGAAGGGGCTGTGTCAGACACGTTTGAATTCATGATTGTTGTCAAGCCGATGAACACGTTGGCCCCTGTGGTTACAAGGAACACTGGTCAGCTACTGTATGAAGGCCAGTCCAGGCCGTTGTCTAGTTCACAGAATCTAGAAATCAGTGATGAGGACAATTTAGACAAAGTAAGAATTAGTGTAATTGATGGCTTAAGGCACGGAGAGTTAACTGTTCTGGGCTCTAGGAGGAAATTTTTCACCCCAGCTGACCTTGACGCTGGAGCAGTCATTTATCAGCATGATGGTAGCGATACATACAGTGATAACATTATCTTCAGGATGACGGATGGCACAAATGAAGTGGAGTTTTTGTTTCCCATCACTGTTGTGCCTACAGATGATGAGGCGCCTATTATCAATGCCAACACTGGTTTGATTTTGTTCAAAAATCAAGTTATGCAGATTTTCCCATCAATGCTCAGTGCTGCAGATATTGACTCAGAAGATTCTACAATAAAGTTTGCATTAGAGCTTCCCTTTCCAACAGTGGGGCAGGTGTTGCTGCGTCAGTCTGAGGCACCAAAGGACCCATCTACCTGGAAGTTTAATACAGAGGATGAAATGTATGAGAAAGTAGTGACTGAGTGGCTGCAGCAGGACATTATCGATGGAAAACTGTTTTACAAGCACACAGGGCCTCACAGCACGAGCACAGTCATGGATCAATTTGTGTTTAGAGTACAAGATGACAATGATCCCCCAAATCAGTCAGGTAAGAGCACATTTTTAATCAAAATAATTCCCGTTGATGACCTCCCGCCTGAACTTTACCCCAGTACAACCTTACAAATGACTGTTCACGAGTACCAGCTGACGCATTTCCGGAAAAAATTCCTCCGCTACACCGACCTTGACTCAGAGGACCGAGATTTAAAATACACCATTATCCAACCACCTACAGACACAGACGAGAACAGCCCTGTTAAACTAGGAGCCCTGGTATTGACTGAAACCCCAAACAGTGAAGTCACAACGTTCACACAGGCACAGATTAATCATCACAAAATAGCCTACAAACCACCTGATCTTGAGCTTGGAATTACCACTCATGTTCTACAGTTCAGATACACTGTGGAAGATGTCTCTAGAAATAGTGTGGAGGGAGTTTTTACAATATTCTTAAAGCCTGTGGACAACAAGCCACCTGAAATAACGAACACCGGATTTACTGTGCTGGAACGTGGCAGACATATCCTCACCAGGGCTGAGCTGGACACCACAGACACAGACACAGACAGCAGCAAGATAATATTCACTATTACACAGCCTCCTCTTCATGGCCAGATCCAGTTCATATTCACTCACATGACTAAAGGAGATACCTTCAACCTTGAGAATATTGGAAATGGAATGATCTCGTACATCAACAATGGAGATGAATCAACAGTAGACTTGATAAAAATAGACGTCAGTGATGGCGTGCACGTTGTTCCAATTTCTATAAAAATTACAGTGAAGCCAATTGATGATGAGACTCCAACAATCGATCTGCCAGCTGGTACAATAGGCTCCTACATAGATGTACTAGAAAATGCAGCAACAGAAATCACAAGTAACGTAATTCAGGGAAGAGACGAGGACACAGATGACCTCCGTTTGACCTTCATCGTTGAAGACAAACCATCATTTGGTGAAATCCTAGTGAAAGGAGTTCCATCGAGCACGTTTACTCAAGCTGATATCATTAACGGCTTTGTGGTCTATGCCCATACAAGCGGAGAGATCGGCTTAAACACAAAGGAGGACTTTTTCAATCTCACTCTGACTGATATGTCTGATGAGTGGACTATAGGAGGAAATAAAATTACAGGTGTCAGAGTTCATGTAACTATTCTTCCCCTGGACAGTCAGGCTCCTGAGGTCTTTGTTGGGCCACAGTTTACTGTTACGGAGGGAGAAAAAAATGTCATTCAGATTCTTCATATAAGCGCTGATGATGTTGACACCCCTAATGATGACCTTCTTTGTACAATTATTGTTCAACCAACTTCAGGTTATGTGGAAAACATCTCTCCAGCACCAGGCTCAGAGAAGTCCAGGTCTGGGACAGCTATTAGTGCTTTCACCATCAAAGACATTAGACAGAATCACATTTACTACGTTCAAAGCATTCACAAAGGAGTTGAGCCAGTGGAGGACAGGTTTACCTTCAGATGCTCTGATGGCATCAATTTCTCTGAAAGGCACTTTTTTCCCATCTCCGTAATCCCCTCTAATGATGAAAAGCCAGAGATTTACATGAGAGAATTTGTGGTTATGGAGGGCATGAACATAGTTATTGACACTCCCATACTGAATGGTGCTGATGCGGACCTCCCGCCTGATCAGCTCACATTTTTCATCGCCAACCCCCCCAGACATGGATTTATTCTTAATCAGCTCACCACTGGAACTCTCCCTGTGTCAAACTTCACCTTGGAACAGATCAGGGATGGCTCCAGTATTGTGTATGAGCATGATGACACAGAGACAACAGAAGATAGCTTTAAAATTGTCCTCACAGATGGAAAATTCAGTGTAGAGAAAACGGTAATAGTTATGGTTATCCCTGTGGATGATGAAACCCCGAGGATGGCTATTAATGACGGCCTAGAAATTGAGATAGGTGATGTTAAAGTAATTAACAATAATGTTTTAAAAGCCACTGATCTGGACTCTGAGGATAGTACACTTACATATATTGTAAGATATGGGCCTGGCCAGGGGTATTTGCAAAGAACAATGCCTACTGGTGAATTGCAAAATATCTCAGTTGGGATGAATTTTACACAAAATGAAGTAGATCAGGGATTGATTTTCTACATCCACAATGGGCAAGAGGGAATCCGTGACCTCATTAAGTTTGATGTGACAGATGGAATCAACCCTTTAATTGACAGATACTTCTATGTATCAATTGGTGGGATTGACATAGTTTTCCCTGATGTAATCAATAAAGGAGTATCCCTTAAAGAGGGAGGTCGAGTTACCTTGACAACTGATCTTCTTAGTACAAGTGACCTGAACAGTCCAGACGAACACTTGGTCTTCACAATCACCCGTGCTCCTGTGAGAGGACACCTGGAATGCACAGACACACCTGGGATGCCAATCTCATCCTTTACTCAGCTCCAGCTGGCTGGCAGCAAAATCTACTACATTCACACAGCTGACGACGAGGTGAAAATGGATAGCTTTGAGTTTGAAGTGACTGACGGCTACAACCCCGTGTTCCGCACTTTTCGCATCTCCATCACTGACGTCGACAACAAGAAGCCTGTGGTTACGGTGCACGGCCTGGTGGTGACTGAGGGAGAGAATAAACTCATCACGCCTTTTGAAATAACAGTTGAAGACAGAGACACCGTTGACCGCCAGTTGAGATTCACAGTTACTCAAATCCCCGTTCACGGTCGCCTGCTCTTCAACAACAGTCGACCTGTCACCTCTTTCACAAAGCAGGACCTAAATGAGAACATGATCAGCTACAAACATGATGGCACAGAGAGCGCAGCGGACAGTTTCTCCTTCACCGTCACTGATGGAACCCACACGGACTTTTATGTCTTCCCTGACACGGTTTTCGAGACCCGAAAACCCCAAGTGATGAAGATTACTGTTCTTGCTGTGGATAATGGGGTGCCTCACATCATAGTTAACAAAGGTGCCCAGACATTGAGGGTGATGGAGAGAGATCTCTTGGGGTTTGTGATCACAAGTAAGTCCCTCAAAGCAGAGGACAGAGACAGCATTCAGGATTCTGTGACTTTTAGGATTACTGTTGCCCCAGTACATGGTTACCTGATCAACCTTGGCAGAGGAAATGCAACTGTGTCCACATTCACACAAGGTAAGAGAGCTGCTTTTAATATTTCTACTGTTCTTGCAACATTTGTGTCATCCTTCACATACTCTCTCTGAAGACTTTGTAATTCTCAAAGATGTTTGATGCTAATCTTAAACCTCTTTATATTTACCTGCTACGTTAAACCTTCTCCCCATTTGACATTATAAAAGCAACATTTCCTAACAAAGGTTTCATTAATATTTCACCCAAAGCTTCTTTTTTTTTAGATACAAAAAAAGTCTGTTTTCAGGGCCCCAGGCTTACCAGATCTCCAGAGGAGTGTATTTTTTCAAGCAGTGCCTAGTGGGTTCACTTTTGGAAAGAGCTGGTGGAGATTTGTACATTACTGGAAAACTATTTTCAAAGAAAAACCAAGGGAAATATAGATATGGTGGTAAATAATACGAACTGCAAACACGTTGAAGGGAGACTGGCTCAAAGGAAATCACTAGTTTTGTAAACAACACAAGGCTGTGCCGAAGTTATATTTCAAACAAGCCAGGGGGATGCCTTGGTTAATGGTAAATATAGGTGTAGCAGCACATCTGTTGTGTCAATGTCCATGTTATTTCTGCTTAGATTTATGGAGCCACTGTGCAAAGGGTATCCCCAGGTAATTAATATTTCAGCAGTTTTCACAAGCATAAATAGACACAAGCTATGCACCACTAATAACATTTTCTAATGCACCATTCCATTCATTTGAAGATTTTTTTGACTTAGATAACTGAAGGCATGAAGGGTTAAACTTTACACACTACCGTATCAATGATTATGAAGGATTCTGTTTGACAATATTGTCAAACAGAATTTTTGCCTGCTAAAAATTTACACATTTTTAGCAGGCAGGTTTGCCTGCTAGAAATGTGTAAATATGTAAATTTTCCAAGACTTTCAGCATGCATATTTTATCACACGGCCTGAGTCTGCATTAGAACGTAGCATTCAAAAGTTGTTTTTAAGTAGCATATCAGGGGGGGGGGAAAATAAAATCTGAATGTATTTTTCTCCTTGTCACCATTCAAACCATGGCAGTGTTTGTTGTTCTGCTCATGCAAATTCTTTCTTTTTCAGCTGAAATCGATGACATGAACATATGCTACATTCTTAAGCCTGGTGACAATGCAACAAATGACATTTTCCATTTCTCCATTGAGGATAATGGTAAGTTTGCTGTCTGTCAATAAGATATTGATAAGATATATGATAAGAATTCTTCTCATGCTGATATTGGATTTGTCTCAAATTGAAGTATGAGAATATTTTCTACAAGTAGGAAAGCCTGCATGTACACTTAGTTCACAGTATGTCTACATAAGGCAGAGTTATGTGCAAAGATGATAGAGACTTCCAGGACAATATTTTCTCTCACACATGATGGAAAGCGATACTGTTTATACAGTGAAATAGATTTTGACTCTGTTGTAATTTCTTGCCGTCTTGCTTATTACCATTTTATTTAAGCATTTGTGTTAGTTTTACTGCAAATTACCCAGTAGCTAGTACTACCTTATGGCTCCAACCTATAATTACTGGTTATTTTTCAGCAAGTAATTATTCATTTAGCAAATGACTAATTAGTAAAGCAATTAGCGAAGACCTTCCCTCTAACGAAGATTTGTAATCAGGCGCAGGCTCAGTGAAAGGTTTGGGGCAATGATGTCGGTGTTGCCGATTAGCAGAAGCAGTGTGCCTTACAGTGTGTCCTTTTCTCTACCCTTCAGCTGTGATGAGTGAGCACAAAGAGCTGCTCTAATAGGGGCCCTCTTTTCCCACAAGTATCTCCCCGGCCTTCATACTTATATTCTCATTTTGCATTTTTTTTTTTTTTCAAAATAAATCTGTTGCTTCGGTTTAAATCAGTGGTAACAGGTGGACGGGGTGCTGATGAGTGATGACTTAAAAGTAGAAGCTGGTTCTGAATTATAGATTTTCACCTGAGCGGCTTGCTCGTTTTGAGCAAAGGAGAAACTTCTTTGTTGGTGAGGCTCCATCAGTCCTCCTGTTATTACCACACCTGAGTTATTTGTCAGGGATCTCTGCTGGTTTTCTCCCTCGCTGTCACTCTCTTAATGAACACACCCAAATCCCACACCAGTAGTTTGTTTTCCAGAGCTGATAATTAGATTCACTTTCTCGGGTCTCACAATAATGTTTACGTTGCTTTTACATTTTTAAAAAAAAAGGTGATTCTAAACAGCATGTTCTCTTCCACATCAATTACAGCTTTGTCGACGCTGACCATGATTGTCATTCTGTGACATTTGAATTGCGCTTTAAAGTTTTTCTGCCTTTAAACATTTCTAAGTAGTTGGTCGGCCCATCCGCAAGGACTTGTCACGTACTGCAGTGCAGCTGGTGAGGCAGTCAGTGAACATTTTTTCAATGAGATTTGAGCTCCGCTCGTGGCAGCCCTGATTCCCCAGACGGCGCTTGCAGCTCTTTGAACAGCCGTGTTGTGGAGGAGCTGAATGGTGTTCTCCAGCACACAGCTGCACCATGTCATGTTAAACAACGGAAAACATTCTCCTTCTCACTTCAACCTCATTTAGCCACTAAAACTTAGAAATGTTTTTTCCCCCCTCTCAGTAAATAGTTGCTTTTGATGGTGCAGCTGCTTGTGGTAATTTCAGGAGTTTGTGCCAACAGATGTGAACTATCCGTGTGTTTACTACTTGAAGGGCATGTAGAGAAAGTGTTTTTGCTGCTGATTGCCAGTATCTCAGTCTGTGCGCTACCTCCTTTGCACATGCCATTGTCATGTAAATACTGTCATCATAAAAAGCATGTACACCCCTGCTGATGTCTAGTCTTTTTGGTATCTGGATATCATGAAAAATGATTTAGAGTACTGGCTTCTGTAAAAATGAAACCTATAGATCTATGCTGTCAGGATTTATTCAACAAAGATCACACCAATTAGAAAAAGTAGAAAAAGTTTTTAACCCTCCTGTTATGTTTGTTTCTGAGATACAGCAATAATGTTCCTGGGTCAATTTGACCCGTGGAGTGTTTATAGCGTCAGAAACCAAAAAAAAAAAAAAAAAAATCCTCCAAAACATTTTTGTATCTGATTATTAACTCCAATACTAACCATTTCAATCAACATTTGTGCAATAATGTTTTTTTTTTATTTCTCACAAATAAAGGATCAATGACGACAAGTTACTCATTTACTCGTTTGGATGTAAGAATTGTAATTTTTTACGTCTACGCACAAAATTTTTTTATATTACATTTTGAATTTTTTTTTTTCAAGGTGTGATCTTTGTAATTTAACTTGAGACACATATACTGTTCTGGGTGAAAGTGACCCACTGATTCAAATCAAGACAAATGAGTCATGCAGAAAGTATTTATGTTTCCCCCACTTCTGCTGAGTGTCCACTCAGTGTGGCTGGAGTTTGCCCACGGGAACCGATAAGGTTCCTGTCAAAAGTTGTATGAACACCTGCTTTCTCGCAGTGAAGTAAAGAGAATAGCGAGAAAGTGGGTTTGTGTGTGTACACATGTGCATGTATGTGTGTGGTGTGTTTGTGTGTGTGTGTATGGTGAAATATGTCTCATAGTTGCAAAGACATTTTTTTACCCTTCAAATTGACCCGAACAGTATATATGTAATAGATACTGTTACATAGTATCTATTTACACAAATGTGTAAAATGAACCATTTTCAATTTATATGTAGAGTTCACCTATTAAGACAAATAGAAAAAGTTTAATGCAGAAAACATACATTCAACTATTTTTAAACTTTAAAACGGGTCAATTTGACCAGCAACATAACAGGAAGGTTAAGTAAGAATAAATTGCATTTTTTAATTGAACCACCTTTGGCAGCAATATGTTGAAGTGATTGTTTTCTGTGTGTCTTTATCAGTCATTTATGTTGAGACCTCAACTTTGGTGGTAGCTGTTTATTTCTCCGCTGCTCTATATGCATGAAATAGCTTTCTACCAACCATTTGTTGTACATTTTGACAACTGACTAAAGTAATTTTAGACATTCCAGTTATTGTCTGCTCTTAAGGTTGCGCAACTCAAATAAATCATACCTATTCTCACTTTTCAGTCATATTTAATGAGAACAGCTTAGACCAAATGGGGATCAGAACAGACATAAATCAAGAAAGAGTGTTATACTACTTTTCCAGCCTGGTGTGTCACATTTATTTATGCCATTGATTTGAGGAAATGGGAAATAGAAGTAGTTACAGGCAAAGCGTCAATATGAAGTATGACATTTGAGTATGAGTAATCAGCCTCATTTTGGGGCCATTGGACTACATTTAAAATGTGCAATTTTATCGCTTTTCTGAAACATGCAGAAATTAACTTAGAAGTAGACCACAGCATCAATATAAATATTATTCATTCATATCTCTGTCTAGATCTGTCTGAAAGAAGAACATGTTTAAACTGAATTGATGAAACTAACCCTATCCAAAACATGCTTTATGCAGTTTTATGTTTTGTGTGTATTCAAGGATTTAAATAAGCCAGCATTTCATTGATGTTTTCATTTTATAGGGGTTGTTTTATTATTCCAAATATGGATTTCCATCAGGAAAATGTCACTTTTATCTGTATTGGCCGGCGTCAATATGGATTTAGCCAGGTTTATTTTGAAGCTTGAAAAATTTCCAGACTCATCACATACGTCTAGAACACAGGATGGTGAATCAATGTGTCTTCAACATATGTTTATATTGAGTCCGAGGAGGATGCCACTGTGACAAGCGAGATTTGAAACTGAGCAGACTATTTAATTGATATGCCAGAATTGAGCTGATTATATATATATATATATATATA
>NW_006800167.1:587619-677063 GCF_000485575.1 Poecilia formosa | reverse complement strand
ATATATATATATATATATATCATTGATTTATATACATATATAAATCAATGACCAGTAAGGATCTATTGTGTACCTCTTTTATGTTACTTCTGATAGCCGTCCTCCCACACAAATACATTACATATCCATTTTCTTATGTCCAGATACATAAAACTCTGGAATGAAAGGTTGCCTTCTGGGACTGTGCATGTAAATATTATGGCAAATGCATATGTATTCTCCTTTTTGGATGCGTTTACATCAGTGTGATAAAAGCAAAACAATTGTTATCAATCTACAAATGAAGCACTGAGTAAATAGATAGTGACAAGCCATTTATTATACTTCTTTTATGTACTTAGATTAATTGGACTGCAGCCCACAATGTTACTTCACTTTGTTGAAAGTGATATTAAATTTTCTCTATTAGGCTTACTTGCCATTGACTTACTGTGACTTTGTTTTGTAATTGAACTGCCAGGGGCCGGGCTTCCTCTCTGCAGCAATTAATCTCCAGCTTTATGCACTATTTTTATTTTATTTTTTAGACTTACATGTTGTGTTAAGGGCCCAATTTGGAATTTCATTTCAATGTTTTATCAATTTGACTTAGCCGCATAAATCTTAAGATGTCTGTTTCACCTCCAATAAGCTACAAAGTGTTATTAAACATTAATATTTTTCCACATTATCAGGATGTAAAATAGTTTTTTTTATTTTGTTGAAGTCCAGAATCTATAGCAATAAATAGCATATTTATCCAGACTACTGACAGATTATTTTTACTTAATGCTAACTCATAGGCCTATATAGCCCTTTTTTTTTCCAAAGAAGGGAAGACAAGGCTTAGACTACTGCTTTGAAGTAACTTAACACCTGCAAAGCAGAGACGCAAACACAGCTTTAAAGCAAAAAATCTCCATAATTACTTGAAAAGTGTTTGGTTTGAAACCAAATTGGTATATGGATATTTGTGTTTATACGTATACGTTCACATGGAATGGGGCTGCTCTTGTCGTTTTAAATCAGTTAATTGATGTGTTTTGGTGGACTCCAGCACTCCCCTTGTCTCCCGGGGATTCAGGTGCATTCAGGTGAGCTTACCTGAACACACACAAGCCCTGGCATTCCCAGGTCGTTGTTTGTCGAGTTGGATCCCTGTCTGCTTCCAGCCAGTCAGTCAACATTACAGATGTTCCTAATGACAGACACAACTGCTGTGGTCTTTGTTTTTCATTCCAGACTTTCGTCTATGTTGTTTTTCCCTTTTCCTGGGGAACCTGGAGACTGAAATAGGTCGTTAAGAGCTCAGCTTTTAAAAGAAGTCTGAAAGGAATTTGACTAAAGAATTCAGCAGAGAGTCAAGTCAACAATTCAACAATTCAGATTTGTTGGGAAGTTATTGCGAATAATTACAAAATACAGATTTCTTTTTTTTTTTTTATACAATGAAGTGTTCTTGTCTTCAATGCACTTCTGCAAGCTTAAACCATTATGTTTTGTTTGTTATTTCTGCTCCATGGAATAAGGTAAGCTGAAGTCACTGAGTGCTTTCAGCTGATAAATCCTCTGAGCCTTTTCAGGCCTCCAGTCATATCTCATATGTCGGTTGTTAACATCTTCCATGTTACCAGCGTGTAATCGCCTGTGACACAGAGCACACACTCCATCTCTCTTGTCCCTCATCCTGTTTAACTCTAGGTTTGGAGGGATTATCTTACTCCCAATAGCGTGCTAGAGTACAACAAAAGTAAGATGGAACATGCACTCACATGCAGTTGCGAGGTTAGTATACTATATTATTCCCATCACAGCTTAGGTGATGACTCTGCAGGTTTTTTTTTTTTTTTTTTCTGTACTTCTGTCCTGTTATTAATGAAACTGTTGGGGCTATACTTTTCTTGTGGAGTGTTACATTTCTCTGTCCTTGGAACCTGTATGGTATGAATCATATGCATAAGGCATGCTGTAAAACTCAGGAAATTACATAGCTGGTCATGTTGTCGTCTTTTAAGGAGATATGGGGGGCATAAAGTTATTCTTCAGCTTCTGCCTGTGCTTGTTTCTTGTTTGTTTTTCACATTTTGTGATTAGAAACCTGACATTTGATTGCTGAGCTTTTCCTGGGAAACAGCTGCTTCATGTTGGGGATAAAAACACACACACAAACACACACACACATGAATTAGAGTGAGGATTTAGGCTAATCTTTTTTAATTTGGTTAGTAATTTGGGTCATTTTTTTGCTCCCTTGCTGTCTTTCTAATTTTCCAGACCAGCCTCCGCTATAGCTATAGTACAGCATACTGCAGTGTATTTAAAGTTTATTCCCTAACATCTGGTTTTTATGTTGTAGAATATGTGACAAGACTTACCGCAGCTAACCACAAACTGAAAGATTATTGCAGCAATGATTGAATAGCTCTGATCTGGAGTAACAAACAGTTTGATCAAAAATGTTGAAACTTTGCCTGACTTTGACATGGATCGGCATACACCAGTGTTTTATGGCATCAAAATATGCAGAGAAAAAATGAATAAATAAATTAAATGATCGAATTAATTGTAGTTGAAACAGAAAAACAGCAATTACTCCTATTGCTGCTAAAACAATGGAATAAATTTATTTCCTTTTTGCTTTTTGATGTAGGAACATAGACTTAGGCAAACATTTGTAATAATGGCCACTGTCAACATGCCACTTGGATATAATAAGACTTTTCATTGTTGATAACTTTATTATTGATTTCAGTGTCTCAAAGAATTTGTGTTTTGAGAAAATTAAAAGGTAACCCTGGATGATTAAAAGTTTCTCTTTGACTTAATGCACCATCAGCAAGTGTAGAGCCAAGGTTAACACAGCAAAGACAAATTCCCGAAAGTATCAAAATCCCAGGCTCAGACTTGTCCTGTGAAAAGATAATATGTGTTGTCATGACTGCCTTAGGATATCAGTTTAGCAAAACGGAGGTTGTCTCAGGAGTCAAATGCTCCTTAGCTTAGGCTAGCTTTGGATTTTGACAGCTTCTTTATGGATTGTCCCAGTTCTCAAAACTGCAAAGGCTGACATGTAAGAAAATACAAATGGCATCAGCATCTGTAACAAAAAGAAACTCATCACAATTAAGTGCTGTGTACATTTTAATAGAAACTAAATTAAAATGTCAGCCTCACACAGAAGGAGCAGTTTTTAACATATTAAAAACAACTTTATAAGATAGTTTTGACAGAGTGGGTGTCATTAATACTAAAGCTGCTGCAGTGACATCTCCTTTTTTTCATATTTGCAAGGCTTTTGTTGGTTTTGCTAAATCACTCTGGATAATGTGTTTTTTGGCCCCCAAATCCCAGCAGTGGAGCTTCTGGAGCTTCTCTTCTCAGCAATGCTGCATATTAAACCCCTGACAGCTGGTCCGTAATGTCCCGGCTCTCTTCAGATGAGGCCTGGTTTAGCTATTTGAACCCAGTGCATGATACACCTCTTTTATGTGCACTTATTATGCAGATTCACAGTGGCACAATGAAAGGATCCATCCCGGGCCCATTGTGAGACCAGCTGCCTGATTCTTTAATCAGAGATCTAAAATCGTTCATCAGATTTCTTGGCTACAACTGCGGTTGATGAAAAACTGTTTTGTCGCTGATTTCTTGTCATTTTCTCTCTTGTTTACAGCAATGTGAAAAACAGAATTGTAATTTTTATTTATTTATTTTTTTCAATCAGTATGCCAAATAAGTATAACACTAGGGTGAATTATGAATATTGAGCAACCTGATGGAAACCTTCTAAGTATTGTTCATTTTCTAACTCAGGAGTATGTTCTAGAGTATCTTTGAAAAGCCAATCTCATAAAAAATGCTGATGAAACCTTTAGAAGGTTTTCATTGTGGTTCAAGCTTCTGCTCTCCACCACATGCTTTCCATAAGTGTGGCCTGATAGACAGGATGTAAGGTATCAGCTTGTCGAGAAATAGGAAGGGGGAAGAAACCGAGGAGTTGAAAGATAGAAGTGCTTTGTTGGTGCTGCTGTTGGTGAGAGCAAGGCGTCGAGTTGCTTCCTGTCGCCTGAAGTGATGACATGAATGTGCTGATGTGCAGTTCACTCCCCAAACACCACCTATGTTGACAAGTAGTGAAATGTAGTGGAGTAGTAGTGGCTTCATCTGCATTTGAATAGAGCTCACCATTGACATGATTAGCTGTAAAGTAAGATGCATGTGAAGTAGAACCTTAGATCTCCACATTTCTGAGAATGCGTGCCTGCCTCAAAGGGTGAGGAATGAATTCAGTGATCTCTTCTAGTTTTGCTGTTTAGTGGTCAAAGATTATCTTTGTAATGTCAGCCTTTAACAAGGCATAAAAAATATGGTGTTCAGTTGCAGTTTACAAAAGGAGAATTCTCGAATGTCCAGTTTTTCAAGTACAAGCAAGACTTGTCTTTGTTAGAATAAAGTTGAAGCCTGATATGCTTTTTTTTCTGTTTAGATGACTGTATGCAGTGCTGTATTCAGATTTATTCAGATTTTGCTTTGTTCATCATACAAATTGAACATCAGACAAAAATAACTGGAGTTAAAACAAAAAATCTGTTTTTGAATGGTGATTTTGTAAAGTCAAAAAGCTATTCACACCAACCTATGAGAATTCACACCAACCTATGAGAAAAAGTAAATACCCCGTAAGCTTAACAACCGATTGCGCCAACCTTGGCAACAACAGCTGACATCAAATGTTTGTCATTACTGGTAGGTTTTACATCAGGAATTCTGGGATATTGTTGCAGAATTGTTTTAAATCAGCCACAGAAAATTAGTTTCCAACATGAAATGTTGCTTAGGATCATGCAACAATAGAATTTTAGTCCAGATTTAGACTAGGTCACTAAATCTTTGTGCGTGTGTGTCTGTGTTTTTTTATTTTTATTTTTTTATATAGACATACCATGTGCTTCAGATCACTCACCTACTGTATAAAACAAAGTTATTTTTAGCTTAAGGTCAAAAACTAATGGCTGGACATTCTATTTCAGGATTTCATGTGAAAGCAGAATGTATAGTTCCATTTTCTACAGAAAATCACTTGGACCATGGAGAGTCAAAGCAGCCTCACATCTGGCTTTAGATAGTAAAATTGTTAAGTGATCTAAAATGTGACAAAAAAAATTGAAAAAGGAAAATATTCTAAAAACACAAGAAATCTGATTAGGGGGAAAATACCGAATACCTTTTCACTGCACCATATATAATCATAAAAATACTTCCAAAACATCCAGCACAACATTTATTGTACTCAGTACACAGTTGAAGTTTTGCATTGTTGAATGCTTCGATCTGCCATCACTAATCTTTTCTGTCTTTGTCACAGATGGGTAATAGAGAAACTTTAAGAAAAGCTAAACCCAAATCTTAAAACATGGAAACTGTGCAGAGTTTGAATGAACCCTTCCCCCATCAAGAAAACAGGAAGGTCTTACTGACAGAAATTAACTAGACCAAGCAGGGGCTTATCTTAGTTTTCCAGCAGTTGAGCTGGGAGTGAAGAGTTACATATTAGCAAGCAAATAGGAAGATGGAAAAAAGAAAAAGAAGCAGAGGGTGCAGGTCTAGACAACTGGGCAGTCTCATACTGTGCTCCAATCATTCTTTAAATCCCCAAATAATTGGCTTATGCATAATAGTTACCACTAAAATGCTTTGAAGGTTATTACTGGTCAATTTTTTTAAAAAAAAGTTGAGGATTTTTGTGCCCGTCAGACTTTGTGAAAAAAATCCGTATGCTAAAAGCAGTCATTTAATTTTTTTTAATTTAAAGGGCATATAACATATAATGTTTTGACTTAGATCCCATAATTGTTGTATTAATTTCCATGTCCTAAAAAGGCAAAAAGGTATGAAGGAAAAGAAGCAAACACCAGGCAGCCAGGAACACAGCCAAAACTTGGAATACCAAACATCAATGCACAACACAATGATCATTCAGGAGAAAAGTAGTTGTATCAAAGCGTGAACTCAGCTTAATTTCGAATCCATAAAGTGGAGATTTATGCTGCGATCTGTAAAGTGACCAGGAGGAAATCAGAAGAGTTGTTGTCTGAGTGCAGTAGATTGGAGACCAAACAAACCAGCTCCTTACAAAGGATTTTAAAACAATGTGGGGGACCCAAGTAGTGAATGGCTGCTTATAACAAGAATTCTAAACACTAAAAACACTGACATTTGGCAGCATTCAACTTGGACGTTAAAGTTTGTGCTCCAGTTCTGACCATCTCTGCTAAGTTTATTCCTGTGGCTGTCAGCTTGTTGGTTTGTCCAAAAAAAATCCATGATAAGAATACTTTATATCATACAGGTATTGTGCAAGTCGTACTTTTTTCAGCATAACCAGTCCATGGTTTTACTTGTGATGGTTTAACTCCACCGCAGTAATTAAGTTGTTGTCATGTGGTATTTTATATTCTAGTCTAGCTCTAGAATATAGCTCCCAGGAAGAAATTAGACCCACAAATGCTAAACAACTATTCCTCAGATGTATCAGTGATCTGGGTGTTGAGTCGTAAAAATAATCTTCTAGATTCTGCAAGGTGCAAATAGATGTATTTCAACATGTACAGATACAGGCTGAATATTGCAATGAGACCACCCCATAATTGATGAACTCCATTGCGGCTTGTGTTTAAAGAAACAAAAGGGCTATCTCCTCCTCTCCCTCTATCTCTCATTTCATTATTATTACTCTATTGATATTCTGCAGCGTCCCATTTCATCTTTGATTCCACTATTTCCACTTCATCTCCCATATTATCCGGCCATTTCCACTTTTCAGCTAATTTCTCAAATCTGTTAGCAGCTTCTGCTGCTCCCAAGACCCTCTCAGGAGTAGACATTCAACACCTGCTTGCTTAATTCACACACAAAAAGATACAGTAATTACATTCCAGATTCAAGCAAATAGTGGCATACGGGTAATGCACTCAAAGGAGAACATGCATTTCCAGGGTTATTCTCATGATTCACTAAACATTTTGAGGCTCTCTGACTGAATAAGTATGTCAATGTGTATATATTTTTTTACATCAATAAAAAAAAGCCCTAAAAAGTCACTTTAACCCAATACTATGAATGTTCTAGCTGAAGGAAAAGCTTAAATTTTCTGACAGAATCTGCAGTCAAAGACAACACTGCTACAGCTACACCTGGGTAAAATAGAGGATTTTCTTTCCTGATAAATTTTATGGTCACAAACAACTGTTGTCGCCTGGTGGTCTGAGCTATCTGTCCTAGGGGGGACATAAACCGTGTTATGTCCTCTTCCATCAGCTTTGTCTTGTTGCTTCTCTTACATCCAGTTGTTTCATAATCCTGGGGCAACACATGTTTCTGAACCAGGCATATTTTTGATGGTTGAGGAGAATTCTGTCCTGTTTGCCTCTGCTTAGCTCAACCAGGTATTCAGTGGACTACTGTTAAAACTGTTTTTTTTTCTTTAAAAGGTAATCTATATTCTTACTTCTGCCAATATTTTGTTTTTCCAGATGTAATGTCAAAAAAATAAAAAATAAAACATGCAGGGATGGGAGTTGAACAATTTTTTTTTTTTGCAATACTTATTCCATTATAGATCTCACTTATCATTTTAATTCCTTATTGATAAAATAAAAATACAAATGGGTTTGGCTGCATGAACAGTTTTTACAATTGGCACGTCTGTTGTTTCAGAAAGAATTTGAAATCTTTCCAGACTTAAGGTGTCTCCAGTTGTAAAAAACACACCCTGTCAGATGTTTTGTATTATTTATTTTTGACCGTGTCATTATACCCTGCCTCGATGAAAGGTTTAGCCAACGAGTGTGTGAGAGCTAGCCTCTGAACCAGCCTCCCTCTGACAGTCCTCATCAACTGAAGGTTTATATGAGTTG
Source organism: Poecilia formosa (assembly GCF_000485575.1). Classification (NCBI taxonomy): domain Eukaryota; kingdom Metazoa; phylum Chordata; class Actinopteri; order Cyprinodontiformes; family Poeciliidae; genus Poecilia; species Poecilia formosa. The sequence continues at coordinate 669,168 of NW_006800167.1, read as the reverse complement.
ACGGAAGTCGCTAACATTAATGTAATTAACAGGATCTGGAGACGTTTAATGTTACTTTAGATATTTAAGGCAGAAGACGCTGTGTGCGTGAAGCTTTGATTTGAGAGTCACAGCTGTTACTAATCAACGTACATATGTGCAAATTAATTTCATGCTGTGTGGTCAAATACTTGAGCATGTTGGAGATGTTTCCTCCTTTTAAAGTAATGCAATTGGCCCTGGTATCGTATGTTTTTTTTTTTTTTTTTGTGAAATGTAGCCATTTTGGACTTCTTCTTCTGTGACGCTATCTTGGACATGTCTTCGACCAGAGCGTGTACAATATGGCATCACGCAAATACGTCTCACGTTATTGGAACCGTCAAGCGTAATCATTAGGTAGAAAGATTAACATTTCCAAGGAACTGACCTACTCAGATTCCCATCCCTCATACATGTTTTATTTTATAGTGCTTTCCTGGTTTTGACTAAAAGGGTGTTTTGTTTTGTTTTTGTTTTTTTTGTCCAGAAAAGTGTGCTTTTAAAATAAATATTTGCTTTAAATACCAAATAAAAAGCCACTCGAGGCTCATTAATGTTTTGTATTTGCTTTCAAAGGTTTCAACCCCAGTTTATGATGATATTATGCACTACAAATGAAAGATATTTTAAAGGGCATTCATTGTACCTTAAAGACTCATTTCGATTAAGGCATTCCATAATAGATTGGGAAATAAATGACATTACCATACTGGCATGTGAACTGCTGTGTTTGTTAAGAGGTTTTGCATTTTTTAGCAGTCTTGTTGTGAACAAGGTTTTATTGCATATTAAATTAGGTTGTGATGTTCAGATTAGCCCATGAAACAATAATGTAACTGTTTATCCATGTGAAAAACAAAATTGTTTGTTCAGCATCTCAGTGCCACACTAACAATAATTTATATGCACAGGCTGAAATAAAACAAACAAACAAAAAAAACAAAAAAACAATCTATGGCATAAAATGTTCCAAGCATCCCTTGATGTGCTTTTAACATGCCTGTGGAAATTTACATCCAAAGGTTTTTGTTCTGCTGCACAGACTAATCATCCGTCTAAGATTACAAGCAAGAGACAGTAACAACAGTAAATGCTTAGAAAATTTCATTCCTCTTTTCATGAATGCAGAACAGCATTCTTATCTTTAACGTGCAGGTTTTTGCTGTTCAGCTGGATGTCTCCTTTTCGCCAGCTGTAAACAAAGGACAAAGAGTCATCCGACACCTATTTAAGAATTACCATTTTATTTTCGCAAGGAGCATTTTCCTTTTCAGGCAAAAGCCCTTCCGCATGTTGGGGGATTTGCAAGTAACGACTGTGAAACGCAGCTGCAACATGTTCGTTCAAATGACTCCAGTGAAGGCCAACCTTGAGAACAGGCTCACCAAATTCCCAGCTTTATTAGTATGGTGCTCATGACTCTGTGGGACCGGGATGGGGTTTTTTATATTCTACGGCCTCACACTGTTGCTTTCAGCAAACAGTCCAGCATTATTCGGTCTGACAAGAGAGCAAACACTGTGCATTGAGGGGTCAAGAAATAGCTCGTCCTCTTTTGTCAGGTCCTCTCTTCCTGTATTCTCATGTTTCTTTGTTTTTCTTCCCCGCATTTCCACACATAGCCATGTTGCTTTTTATCGTCTTTCTTTTCCTCCTTGGTGAACCGTCACACCTTGAAAACATTAAGTTCAGCAATTTTTTTGTCTTCCTGATCTCATTCTCACAAACATTTTGAATAATATATGAAATGTCGGTTCATAAAATAGCTAAGGCCAACTACACACATATACTAAGATGTTTTTTAAATCCAACTCTTTTTCTCAAACACGTATATCCACACACAGCACAATTTAAAAAAATAAAATCTTTTCTTATAAGAAAAGTTGAAGTGCTGGCAGCCGTATGTGTCAGAGGAGTGTTGACTTATGTGTTTCTCTTAATAAAACATTCTTCAGTGCGGCAAAGTTCAGCCCACCCAGGGTAAAACTGTCTTCACAGTCCCAATACAAACAGGGAAAGTTAGAACTAGAAGTAACAGAATGTATTAGGCTGCCCTTTAATTCATCTGCATGTCTCTGTTGTATCTGTAACCTTGACTTAATCGCTGCCTGCAGCAGGCTCCCACACAAAAAAGACACAACTTCCCATAACTTAAGTTTTTATTGCAAGGGAAAATCATTCATTGCATTTTGAAAGATTTAAAGTTACGGAAGAACCATACATTAAGCAGCAAGAGTAACAGATGGACAAAGAGACTGGAAAAATAAAAAATAAAAATAAAAAATGTGTTTAGCAGCTTGGACAGCGCTTCTGTGCGGATATATACACACAGAACAGACCTCTGTTTCACTGAGTGGTAGGTGATAAACTGTTACCAGTATCATAAAATAGATATAGCTTTCAAAATGCAATCCTTTTAAAACTGAAAAAAAAAATAAAATTACGCAACATAATTTTTACTGTTCAAAATGCTGTTTTTACGCTAATACTAATAAACGAATGTTAAATAAAGTGCCTTATGGACCTGTGTTTCTGCCAGCCTTATGAATCACAGAGAAACACAGTACTACCCCTTCTCCACCCATTGCTGCACACTACCAGTCAGCTGGCTAAATGAAGTCTATTATGTTTCTCTTCTGTGTATAAAAGGCACATTTGGCCATTTGAAAACATTTGTATTTGCTATAATCATAAACATTTTCAGCATGGAAACGAAACAATCAGCAAACATCACACTTATAAAGGTGATTCCTCTTTTGAAAATACAGTTGCTAAGTTGTTTTTTTAAAAGCAATTTGATTGTTAATACCATGATACAATGAAACTGCTGTATTTTTGGTTTTATCATACCCTCGGAATCTCATACCGACACATATCTAGTGCTTAACTGTGTTTTTATGAAGAAAACATGTAAAATATTCTGCTACTAACGTACTAATCCTGGCTGTTGCTTTGCCAGCTGCAGTGAAATTCTATACCATATTGCTATTTGATAAATAGTCAAATTTTACAAATAAAACAAATCAATGTAAGTAAGAATGTGTATTGTGTTAAACATTTTTTGAAGAAAAAAACATATTAGCTTAAATCTATAGAAAAAAAAAATCATTAAACACAGATGTTTTCTTGTAAATAAATCAGTTATTTCTGTTTTAAGCCAAACCTTAAGGGGATTGAAATGGGAATTCATTTGAACCATTTAAAATTACTGTGTTTTTTTTTTTTTTGCTCAAAGGCTGGGAGCGATTTGTCTTTTTCTCTCCTGTGTTTTTTAGTGGTGTGCGAATGGTTTGCCACAGCTGCTTGAGCAACCTGTGTGTTCATCCCATAAATAATTGACTGGTAAGAAGTGAGAAACTAAATCCACAATGACCTTTATGTGAGTGCTGAAAAAAGCCCTGTAGCTGCTAATTCAGCCTTTTGTTGGTACTCCCTTTTATATTGAGACTTGAGGCTTTTGCTTTTTAAACCTTGCGGTTCACTGTTAATTAAGACACTCGAGGCTGTGTCCTCTTTGATTGACAGGAATGTTAGTCAAGGACAATCAAGGAGTACTTTTTTCAGACTTTTTCTACCAATTCAAAGATAACAAGCCCTTTAACGTTTGTTTTTTTATATAGCTATTTTATTTACAGCCTCTCTTTTCTAACCTGTTTATCTACAGGTTTTTAAGTGCACTTGTCACTAAAATGATACAAGATGTGCCTTTAATTATAAATTCAAATTCTTTCCAGAGTTTATAGTAATTATGCCGTTGCCAAATGATCGGATCTTCCTGCTTGTGGAGGCTTGATCAGGAAGAGGTCCTGATCTTTAATACGTGACAGGGCATCTTCTGTACTTTGCGGGAAAACAGCAAACCAAGCAGAACCCTGAATTGTCTGACAACTGTTTGCTAAATTATCATTCAAAGGTTGCCTAGGTAAACATAAATCCAGCCTATAATAATTAATTTGTTCTTAAAAATCCATCAGGTGTGTATGTAGACTTGTATAATCTTATTAAATAATTATCACCCTTTGAAAAATCAGTAAGCACGCTTTGAGTTATATTTTCAAAAAGAAATATTCCTTTGCATCCGTCAAACCAAATGTAATTAGTGTTTTCATGACTGTTACAGAAGTGTTGCTTTGCTATACACAGCTGACGTCATAGCGCTGTGTGAGGACACTGAACCTTAAATCAGGTTCCCAGGATGCGAGTGACCTTTACGTGTGATCAAATTGAACAGTGCTTCCTCTGCTGTGTTTTTCTCTCAGACCACAAATAAAAAGGGGTTTCATTAAAAAAAAAAAAAAGAAGAGCTTTCTGGACTCCTCTTTGCCTCAGTAGACATTTGAGAGGCTCCTACTTTGTGACCAAAAGGGACAGTCACAGTGTGGTTTCCACAGCAACCTCGAGTCACAGTTAGAAAACAAAATGTATGAATGGCAATGCTTTTGTTTGTTTTGTTTGTTTGTTTTTAATTTCTTTTTTTTTTGTCAATCATTTCTAGCTTAGATTGAGTTATTTGTTAAAATTCTTGTGAAATCATGTTAATTTTTATCTTTCTTTTTATGGAGGCATATTACTGCACATGTCTCTACATGTTAGAAAAATGGATAGGGCTTTTTGAAACCTCAAGACCTGTCATTTAGTCAATGTTTTAAAAGTATATGTGTCACTTTTGATCTTCATATGTTTGGAATGGTGCATGTGTAACTGGATCAAAGGTATGAAATTCATTGTTGTGTCAGGATGGTGTTACTTTCAGCAGAACACCATCTCATTTAAGAATAAACTGACCATCTGAAACTACAAAGTACATATTCCAAGTGTCAGCTGATGGTCTGATAATAAGTGGGTGATTTAATCAGAAAGCATAGCAAGTTGTCAGTTTTACTTCAGCTTCAAGCATCCAGCATGCTGAGGTGAGTGAATCTCAATCAGTGAAGACAACATGGCACAGCAAGAGATTCAGTGATGTCATTATCGAGTCCTTTTCACAACATTTCAAGGAAGTTTGCATCAGTTCTCTAGGAGTGGTGCACAAGTGTAGTGTTTTTCAGCTCATGGCCTCATGGCACTCAGTTTTAGCAGAGTTTTAAATTATGTATGATATTGTCAGATTCATAGTAAGGTGGTATTAGGTCTTTCTAGGCAATTTATATGAAAGTCAGATAAGCAGTGGTATGGCAGGGGTCTTAGTTTTATTTTGTTCTTCTGTTTCCTGACCCACATTGTCCTTTTCAGATATGGGTAGATTACTGTCCATACCTGCTGTTTTTACGCCAGAGTCGGAGCATTGCCAGCACAAATGAGTTTATCACTTTCAACAATTTATTAGTTATATTCTCTTCATCAACAAAAGCATAACTAGACATCACATCCCACATTTAGAATGATCGCCAATAGTTTAATCACTTGTGTATTTGTTTTTTGAGATGGTAATCTCACAGGATTTTCCTGCTGAGAGCAAACCTCTTCTTGCCTTAAGCTTTGATGGGATCTTTGACCCAGCACTTTTGTTCAGAAGCACCTCTGGCCTTTCTCTTGGGCTCCACAAATGTTGCCTGAGAGTGACCACAGTCCCAGAACGGCCATGGTAGCAGAATGGGTTCTGTGGAGAGGTCAGATTTACTGCAGAGAAGTTCCCTGAGAGGGTACAAAAAGGTCTAGGGCTTGTGAAATAATAACTGTGCTAAATCTTTCGAGCCGTAGCCAACTCTCCACTTGTGACTCCAGAGACAAGGCTTAGGGTGATTAGACCATATCATGCTTTCTCTCTCTGCTTGGCCATGTGTTTTCCCCTTCAACAGGATTATTATATCCACTTTCCCTTAATTGGAGAGGCATAGAATATGCTGGTATAGTCTGGTACACTGAGGGAGAGGTCATGAAATAGACATACTATATCTAAATGTTCAGATGAAGATGAAGAAACATGTTTTCTATGACAGGAATGCATTCGTTTTATAAAGCAAAGCCATACAGAGATTCTTTCCCTATTAAAATGTTCTTTAAATCTATGTATTTCCAAAGCAATATTGTTCTTCCAACAAAAGTAAAATTGAAAAAATAAATAAATAAACAAAAAAAAACAAAAAAAAAAAACAAAGATTTGAAATATCTACCAACATTTGACATGCTGCACAGTTAAACAGATTAGAGTCTCCATGGCAAATATATTAACAGAAGACAAAGTACAGCGAAAGCAGATTTTCAAATCATATGAAATCCTCCCATGTAATAAGTAAAGTTTTTCCTTTTAGCATACTTTAACTTGCAATTCTATACAGCAGGTTATATAGTGACTTATATAACCCGAGAGTTTAAAAAGTTACCTTTTCAAAACTTTTACCCTTGCATTGGTTATACTTTTTGAAGTATTTTTAACAACAAAGAGTGACAGCTAAGGTGAGTTTTTTTCCAGCTATATAAGGATTTAGTTATCCAATACCACCTGTCCCTCAGTCATTACATATTAATTTCATACATTTTTGTTTTAAATACTACATGAATGTATGACAAGTTGGAGAATTGATACCAACTCATAATATACAGATACAATATATAGGAAATAAGCATTGTTTTAAATTGAATAGTTGGATTTTTGTGAGTGAATTCCTGTAAGCCTTTTTGCTGTTTGTATTCATAAAAGACGAATCCTTGCTTGTAATTTGTCTAGTGTACGTTGAGTTACTTAAATGTTTCAGTGCATCTATTTAAAATAAGTTGTTTAACAATAAAGTTGTTTCCTCAAGTTCAGTTTAATGATAGCGAAGAAATAGCTGACGTAAAGACTCACTTGGAGCTATTAGTAATATAAAGCGTATGCTTTACTAAGGCTCAGATTTTATGTGTTTATTAATAATTCAAGGCCCTCTAAAGTAAAATCATCTTGCTTCTTTTACTGCCAATTTAGTCTCTTTTTATTGCTCATTAATAAATAACATTACTACGGCATACTGGATAGTAGTTTTTGTGCAAGCTAGTGTTTGTGCAGCTTTAAGTTGCTTTCTATTTAGAAGGATCAGACAGATTATGTTTGAAAATTTATGGGGAATGAATGATACATGCGTATTTTTAGGTGTGTCGTCATTTAATTAGCATTTACAGGTTGGTACCCGTTTATAGAGTGTGAGCGCTGCGATGCTATCTCTGTAGGCAAATGGCTGCCTGTCTGTCTGCCCTGCTGAATTAACAGATGGGGGTTCATGGGGCATTGCCGTTATACAATGCTTGATGGTACCCAAATAAGGCCTGACTGCAACATGTATGTAGGGAGGAGACGGGGGCTCTACGTTGGCAGAGTCAGGCCTCTCACATTCTTTAACCTCTCTGAAAAGCCTTCTGTCTCTCATCACACAACCACCACCATGTGAGCAGAGAGAAGTTGGACAGCTAAATAGACTGTTCATTTATTTGAAAAAAAAAAAAAAGGTTAAGGTACAAGTGGTGAAAAATAACGTTTTGAAATTTGCTGAAAAACCTTGAATAAACCAGTCAGACAAATCAGTTGATTGAACTAATAAAGTGTTCTCTGTAGAAATTTATATATTGAATAACAATTTTTAACGTCTGTCAAGCACAAGTCAACAAAATGCAGTTCAGTAAAAAGGAGTGAAAAGAAGGGATTTTGATGTAGTTCAGCGCTTTAAGGCCGAGTTAAAGATTAACTCTGGTGTTTTCCTTGGGGCCTCTTTGAAGTGGACTTACTCCAGCCCCTTCTTATCTTAATTAGAAAGAAATTTGGAGGAGTGAAGTGGTTCTTTCGAAACTGGCACCTCCACTTCCGCAGTTCCTTGAAGTCTGTACTAATGTAGTTTTACCAGATTGAAGTGTTTTTCTTATGGTATAAAACTGTTTTATGTATACTTGCTTCTGTGCAGTTTCTTGTGTTCCCAACTGGTCCTAGCATCTAAATTGACACAGCTATTGATACCTAAATGATACCTAATTTATCTAAAGCACATTCACAGAGTGTTGTTTTTGGTCAAAGTGTTTTGCCTGTTCACCCGTTTCAAAATCTAAGTGACGTTCATTTCACACCGGTAAAACTGAATAAATCCACTTTGATTGTTTATTGCCAAAGCAATCTGTATTGGCCCTCTATCTCAGTCCCAAATTGTACTATTCCTGGTTCATTTATCAGTTTTTCTTTCAATAAAATAGAGATCACCAACATTATGCTTCAGTTTGCATATCGATTCTGTCACTGCCTAATATTTACTTCCTGGCCATTAAGATGGACTTTTTAAAATTATTTCAAATTTTTCTGACTCTTCTTTTTTTCTTTTTTTTTTTTTTTTTTTACAATTTCCACCATTTTCTGTGCACTTTAGCACTTGACAGTAAATATTCTTTTTTCCAAAGTCTTCCAATACATTGCTTAATTTCCAAACCCCTCTCAGTAAATGGTTTATAAAGCTGAGGAGTCAAGATCTCTCCTGAGTTATTACTGTAACGATCCAACACAACCTATGCTTCTCTAAATGTTTGCACAGAACCTGGAGCAGATAGATGTGTGTGGCATTTCTCTCTCAACACTAAGATATCTCCAAAAAAGGCCAGGCTGAGCAAGCTGAGTAACCACTCTGCAGCCAACAGACTGTCCACTGACAGTCTGGCCAATCTGAGAAATAAATCTGTTCATACATCTAAAATATGTGTTTATTTGGAATTCATGACTGAACTATATAATACAATATCCAACTTTCTGGCTGTAAACCTGAACTTCAAAAACAATCCAAAATATGAAGTCTTAATTCAGTATCCAACTAGGACAAGTCGGATATTCCTTCCAATAATGTGTCTGTTCCATTGCTGACATTTGATGGGATCTTTTCCAACTCTAGTCTTTGGAATCTGAAAATGCACCAAGGGAGGGATTGCCAACTTTTGGTGGGAGTTTTAGAGTTTTAGGGTTTTGGGAGCAATCAGTAGCAATCAAAACATAGTATGAGCAAATTTAAGTCAGAATGCTACACTGTGTTAAACACAAAACTGAATGATTTGTTGCATTGATGCTTAAAAGACTGTTTAAAAGACTGTTCTTACAATGACATCCAGTTTAAGCAGCTCCTATTGACACCAATATCCTGTTTTTATACACTACGTTGTGTTTGGTCAGAAAACTGTGGATTGTTTTTGTTTTAAAACGAGAACATACCTCTTTGAACCTCAGTTTCATGAACAAAGTATGTCCTTGCTGTCATATAAGTACGTTTTTGTAGCATAAAATTCATTGCCATAAACAAGACGGCTTATCGTTGCATTGGGACATTCTCAGCATATGCGACTGACAACAACTTAGATAGTTTTTCTTTAAAGATGTTCTAAGTTTAAAATCATGGCCAAGATACCAGACAGATGGCCAAGTCTTACATTTTTGTTGCCTTGGTGAGGGACAGGCTCAACAGCTTAGGGATCACACATGCAGTGTTTACCACTGGCATCAGTGCCACACTGCTGGCCTTAATCCAAGTGGTGCGCTGAGGTCCTGTCATACAAAGGTCACCTGTCTTCAGAAGAATGATGTGGAACACACAGGAAGGAAAAATCCTGCTCTGTGGTAGACCTTAGGAAGGCATGACTCATGCAATGATTGTAGTGTCTTTTTACCAGCTTCTGTAATTGAATACAGCTCATTCTGCATGTGCCTTTTTCAGCTAAAACATTAAAGATGAAACGGGGAATCTTGCTTTTTTTTTGTATTTTATTTAATTTAAAATTTGTGTCTCAATGTGTGTTGCAAAAACCTTAAAAGTCGAGAGAGTCATTGCTCTTGTGTGATCATACACTGTTGCACAGGTGCTGGGAAGTTTTTATTACATGTTCAGGCGCACACACACGCACGCACGCACGCACGCACGCACGCACACACACACACACACTTGTTTATATTTCTATCTATATCAGGACTTTGTGTTGACTTCAATTTAGTAACTGCATTTATGCCTAACCCAGACATTTTACTTAATCCTAACTATTACTAGTATATTCTTACCCCTAAGCTTCACCAAAACTCAATTCACACCTTAATGCTAAATATAACCTCTGAGCCTAAACAACGAGGCCCACCTCATATTGACAGGATTAGGAACAGGCTTTGATCTCCACAAGACACATTGGTCTTCAGAAGGTTAGTAAATATGCCAGAAGTGGTCCTAAGAAGAATAGCTAAATAAGTACACACACACACACACACACACACACACACACACACACACCTACACACACACACACACACACATATATATATCATGTCAGGACTTTGCATTGACTTCCATTCATTTTCCCTTCATTTCCATAACCTAACCCAGACTTTCACCCTAAACTGAACCACTACCAGTACATTCCTAATCCTAACCCTAATCTTAAACCTAATCCCTTACCCAAAAACAGTATTTTTCCTAAAGGGGGCCTTATAAGATCTTACAAGGTGGGAATTCTAAGACACACACGTACACACACAAACTCCCACATACATCCTAACCTCCCCCTCACACATAATACAACACCCATGGTGAAAGTGTAATGGCTCTACGGCGCTTAAAGAGAAAAGGAAATGAACGCAGCGAAGTGGTCGGCTGGAGGTGACAGATTTACTGACCATAACAATACGGGTGGTGCTGTGCAGAGACTTTCACTTGTGCCCAACATAAACAGCAGCAGCACTCTGAATTCTTTCTGCATTGTTCCTGAACCCTCCTGGCAGTTTTGCTTTTATCCCACCACTTTCTGTACAGTTAGCTGCTTAGTGGATCACTCATCTGAATCTCTCATGGCTCCTTCCTAATAGGAGAAGCCAGCAGGTCTTACTGTGCAAGCTTTAGCTTTTATCAACCTTTGCCATTATTTACGCTGTTAGCTACTCCTGTTGCAATTAAAATATCAAAGTCTGATGCAGTTTCTTTCTGCGTCACTGTGTGTGCTTGTTCCAGCGTTTTCTGGTGGAGTTTGTGTGTCAGTGCACGTTTGATGTCTGTTTTTGTGCCCGTGCTTTGAGTCTTTATGGTCAAATGGTAGCACTCTTGCCCTTCGGTGTTTTGAGCTTATAGTCTTTGAATAGAACTTCAAAAGGGAAGAATAAAACATCTCAGTTCAGCCAGAAAACAGACACCCTTCATCTTAATTAGAAATAAAGCAATTAGATTGCGCAAACTTTGTTCCTTTGACATACGGGTTTTGCACGCCGCACACCTCCCACTGAGTCCTGGCTAAGACTCAAAATCAACTTCCTAAGATGTCAAAAAAATCACTCTAATAAGGGATATTAAATTTTTGCTCCAAACTAAAAACAACCACCGTGTTCATTTCAAAAATATATTTTGAATGCTCAGTCCTGGCTAGGTTATCTGACTATGTTTTCTTTTGCAGCTTTGTAAACTAAAGAACCTTCTTTCATTTGTATGTGCAGGAGGCAACAAGCTGAGAAACCAGCAGTTCAGGCTAAATTGGGCTTGGATTTCCTTGGAAAAGGAACACTATGTGGTGAACGAGGAGGTCAAGTTCCTGGAGGTGGTGCTGAAACGTCGTGGTTACCTGGGAGAGACTTCGTTTGTCAGTAAGTGGATTTTTTTCCTCAACCTGCCTTTTTTGGTAGTACAAAATCATATCAATGCAATGAAAATTGTGGTCCTCAGATTTTATTTTACGACCATAACTTAAGATTCTAACAAAGAAGATATTGTTTGGCAAGCCATTATATTGAAAGACAAGCAGACCCTTTGATATATTTTGGGACAAAAGTAAGACTTGCTCAGAGATTCAGTAGGGTCACTCGGGTTACGACCTTCAACCTCTCTCCTCTGGCCAGTGTTTGTGTTTCAATCAGACAAAAGCAAAGGACAATCCCATAATAGCTGTGCCTTCACATGCATAAGGCCTAAGTTAGTGACTATAAAGGATGAACTCAAACCGGGAATTTACTAGAACAAAACAATTTTTAAATCTTATTTGTTCAAAGTCTCAAATTCTTGCTACTGGTGCCATTTTTTATTGTAATTAAAATGGCTTCTTGCTAAAGGTTAATCTGTTTCACCTGGTTTTATATTTTATTTTCTAATGGCCCCAGAACTAATAGTAAAACATAAAATATAAATGTTACAAAACATTCTGGTCTGCCTTTGACTATGCGTGTATGCTCACAGATGCTTTTGAATTTTTTAAAAGTTTCGTCTTTTAGTTTGACTCATAGTCTATTGCTTCTTCCTTTAAAGGTGCCAAAAGCTTTTATTGGGCCATTTTCTTACAAACATAAAATGAGTACATCTTTTTTCTCTAGACATCGGGTTTCTTCTGTATCAATAAATTTTAACTGGTCATTTTCACCATCAATGCTGAGTTTTTGTTCAGAAATACCGTAGAGAAAAATCTTATAGATCAGTAAAGTCTGCATTATTATAACATCTCTTGCAAAAACAAAAACGATCTTTGATTTCATATGCAAAAAAATCAAAGTGCTGCCATGACTTTCTCACTGCTCGCTGAGAAAGTTTCTCATAAAAAAACCTTTTCATGAAAACTTAGGATAGCTTAATTTGACCTGCCATGCCAAACTTTGATCAAAGAATGCCCCCAGTGGTGGGCTATTGCCTCACTGCTCTGTGTACACAGTGAGGGCTGCACCAGTTTGGAGGCTACAGTTAGCCCACCTGCCACGAATCCTTAGAAAACTGCTGTGATCAGGGCCATTCATTGCAGGCCTCGTGTGGGGCATAGAATTCAAGCAAATTATATTTTCTCCTCTCATGGCTCTTTGAAGACTGGGGATCTTTTAAGCCCCATTGAGTGTGACTGTTTTATCTCGGCGTAGACGTGCAGAGGCATTTTCCCACTATCTCCGCTTGCATATCAAAGTCCAGTCTCATTTTCATCAAATACTGAAACCGCAGTTTACAAGAATTTGCTAACTTTGCAATCCTCAACCTGAAAATTATTGGATGTATTGTTTGTATTTACAAAGTAATTATAGTTTTCTTCGCCTTTTTTTTTCTCCAGTGTTTCACATTTTTAATGTACAGCTACCTAACGTCTTTACATGTTTTTTTTGTTGTTGCTGCTGCTGCGTGCAGTCATGCTTATTGTCTTTTTTTTTCCCAAAGCTCTGATGCATGTTATGTAGTCAGTTAGCAAAGACAATGGAGGCGCTGTGTGACATTTCACTGGCCTCAGTGCTCCGACCCAACAGGAATCATGCCAGAGTCACCGCTATGGTGACTACCAGTATACAGCCACACAGTGGGCATGCAAAAGGTCAGAAACTGCATGGTGGACTAAGACCATTTTTGCTGAGATCAGGCTGGTATCTATTTTTTGATTTTCTTCCTGCCAGGATGATTAAAAAATTGTCCAGATGAAAAATGTATCCCACTTATCAGTTTTTTGGATTTCATAACTCAGCCAGTCATATTGGTCATCAAATATCAACTCAGTCTGATAACATAGTATCATCATTTTCATTTGAATAATAAAAAAAATATGTGATTTCTAGTTTTTAGGACTATTGTTTAATCAGAAAAACTGGGCAATAGCTTACAAAAAAAAAAAAAACTATCGAGGAAAAAATGAGTTGCATATCAAATAATTAACTTCTTCTTGTTACTACTAAACAAGTAAAATAATTCCACTATTTTCAAAAGTTGTCTGCTGCTTTTACAAGAAAGAAATCTGATCAAAGAGCAAAATGTTATCAAAATATGACTTGTTCACTGGTCTACTTCGGAGTTTTGTCAGGCAGAGAGATTAGAATTTGAAAAATAGTAAAGAAAAAGCAAAGTTCCAAGGTTATAAAACACCGGAGAATCCACCCAGATTAAACTTTACAACAGCTTATTAAGTAAGAAAATGAAATTAAAAAGCTAAACCCTTTTGATCCTTTGTTTTTTCCCATAAAGTATACTCTATTAAAATTCTACATGGCTTTCATGTAGACCGAACAACACAACAACAGTTTAGTAGCTCACAAACACATCCTGTATCTAAACTAAGAGTAAATTTTGCCTAAATCATAAAATCCAGTTGGCACAGTAAAGTAGGCAAAAGAGCACAAAGCCTCTGAAGGTGAAATGTGAAGATTAAAAATTCACACACATAGATTGTAGAATATGATAATAAAAAAAAGAAAATCCACATCTTTCTTTAAGGCATCGGCACAAAGGATAATACTGCAGTGAAGGACAAAGACTTCCGTGGGAAGGCTCAGAAGCAGGTGCAGTTCAACCCAGGCCAGACCGCAGCCACCTGGAAAGTCAGAATCCTGTCAGACAGCGAGTATGAGGTGTCAGAAACCTTCCAAATTGTCCTGTCCGACCCGGTGATGGCTGCTCTCGAATTCCCAGAGGTTGCTACAGTGGAGATCCTGGACCCAGATGACGGTCAGTTACTATTTTGCTCAAAAATATGTTTGCAGCTTAACTCATTGTGGTTTAAAGAGTCACATCTACTGCTGCAGTTGTCTTTAATTTCTACTAAGCTCTTGTATGGTTTTGAAGCACACTTAGAAGTTTATTTTAACAGGCAAAGATGTCAGTTATTGTTTTTGAAGAAGTGGCAACAAAAAAACAAAATTACCACACGCTGTTTTTCTGACAAGCAGTATGTTCTAATAGGTACTGTACGAAAATGGTTAAACCAGCAATTTTCTCATAGTTTGTTTGTCTTTTAAGTAGTAGAGAGCTCGGTTTAAAAAAAATAAAAAATCCCTCAACCCTTATCAAAGCTAGCTTCATGTTTGGATTTGATCATGGAAATTCATCTTTCATCTGCCTGAGGGCATCAGAGCTCTATAAATACAGCGCTAATCCAGAAGATAAAAGAGGGCTGACAAAGTAAAAATACTGAGCACTACCGTATTATGAAGGCTGGTGCAGGTTCTAATTTTAGACAAGTACGGGCTTTGAAGGTATTGTCTTTCCTCTAATGTCATGGAACATTATTAGACAGATTGGTTATGAACTTCATGTGAAATGCTCATTATGATAATATGGAAGAAGCAGAGCTAGAACAGATAAAAAGGTGCTGATGAAAAAAAACAGAGATTTACTCTTGGACAACTGGAATAGAGAAGAGCAAATATTGATCCTATAGGTGTTTACTGAGCAGGCATTTGTTGTAGACATTGTATTATAATTAACATGTTTATGAAATGCTTGTTTTTAGGCAAACACTTGGAGCTGGAGGCTTGTCAGGAAAAAAAAAAAAGTCAGCTGCCTTAAGTAAAAAGGTTTTGTTTGTTTTTTCCTCATGCCCTGAGCCCTGAGTCATCCTACATCAATTATTATTGCACTCTGCTGTTTATAGTTTTCAAAGTTTTAAAGTATTTTGGCCTGCCAAGGTCACATAAACTCCAAAGGCATAAAAACATTTATTTTATTTATTTATTTATTTTTTTTCTGAGCGCATATGCATAGAAAGGCCGCAGGACCTCTATGCAGAACCAGTGAGAATAAATTATTACAGACCAGACCGACTACATTAGGTGAAATTCAGAAAAAACTAAGTATTGTGGAGAGAAGCTGGAATATTATGTGTTGTTTGCACTGGGTTAAGAAAGGACAACGCATTTATTACTACCTGAGCAGTACAATGGCCGTCCTGCAGAGGAACTGATGACTGAAGCTGAAGCCATTTAAATAGATTTTGTGACTGAAATGCTGCAAAATTATTAATGTTTTGAATGACCTACAAAACACAGGGAAGGAAACAAACAAACAAAAAAAGAGTTGTCAAAAAAAATGTTCATTAAAGAAAATGTGATTTCTCAGCTTAAGAAGAGAAATTGAAACAAAAAATGTCTTGCAAGAAAACACTTAAATCAAATCGGAGTAGCAAAAAGCAAACTAGAAAGATGTTTTATTTTTATCTAAAAGCAAAAATCACATCCACATTTAATAGGTCCAAACATCACAACTTCTTTTTTCTGGTGTGTTGACCAAAAAAAGGTGGTAAATCTGTCGGTAAATATGGTAAAATGTTGTTCTGTTTGCATTCATGTATTACAGCACAAACAGATTGAACGTGACTATTTAACTTTTTCCAACATACAGAATCAACAGTGTTCATACCCTCAGCTGTATACAACATAGAGGAGGACGTTGGTGAGCTGCTCATCCCTGTACTCAGAAGTGGGGATGTGAATCAAGAGCTTATGGTTATTTGCTACACTCAGCAAGGTAACCCCATACCTGTGTGTGTTAACATTAATGCTGTCTTTGTTATTGTTGGCATGTGGGTTTCATAAATCCTAATGCATTTTAGTATTGCGTAACCTGTACAGATGCTGCAGCTTTCTTCTCACTTAGTTTTATAGAGCCTTGGCAGATACAATTGTACCCAATTTAGATTTTTCCTTGAAAAAACCAAACATAAAAAGATATAAAAGCAGCATTCAAAGGTTTTTTTTTCCTCTAGCCATTCTAAGAGGAGTCACCATCCAGTATTTTTATGAAGAAAAGACAGGCTGATCGATAACTAATTTTAGCAATGAACCTGATTAGCAAGAACAGCATTACTAAACATTAACAAAAAGAGAAAAGTCACAGGATTGCCAAAGGGGACTGAATACTTGCTAAATCTAGCGGCAAAGTTGCCGAGTTGAAAATGCCTTCTTCACTCAGCAACAATTTCCTTCCTTTCCATCAGAGTGATCAGGTTCACTGATTGGAAAAATAAATGTTTTTTTTTTGTTTTTTTTTCCAGCTGGTCACTGGTCAACCTAAACATTGTTGGTCCGGTCATCCATGAGCGCAGATCCTTTAATTACTGTCTGTAAAGTATATAAATGACGATAATGATTCTATTTAGACGTTAATTAAATAATCTGCTGGTTTGATTTTGTTGGATGAGATTCTGATCTAGAGTGTTAAGACTAGCTTCAATAAACATTTTACAGAAAATTAACTATTTTGTATTGAATTACTAATATTAGCTTTTTGCAGATGCACGGCAGACTTGATTGCCAAGCCAATAAGAGCTAAATATATTGTTAGGGGAAAAAAAAGGCAAATTATACAACCGATCGTGCTTTGTATTGTGACAAATTTCAGCTCATTAAATTTTTATTCTGTAATTCTCTTTTCTGCCCGTTCAGTTTCCGCCACAGGCACTGTCCCCACCACTGTGCTGTCCTACTCTGATTACATCTCCAGGCCTGAGGACCATCACAGCGTCCTGCGCTTTGACAAGGGAGAGATAGAGAAATCCTGTCGGATAGTGATAATTGATGATTCCCTGTACGAAGATGAGGAAAGCTTCAATGTCACCCTCAGCATGCCCATGGGAGGACGCCTCAGCTCAGAGTTCCCCACAGCCAGAGTCATAATTATTCCAGATATGGATGACGGTAAGAGAGCATTTCACTGATTGTAACTGTGCATTAAAATGCAATCAGTCCAATAAATTACAGGGCTGTGATTGTTCAGTGATTTCTTTGGCAAATTTTTTTTCTATTTTTTTACATTTTCAGAAATGTTTTAGGAATCAAAAAAGAACAAAAAACCCAGCTTGTTCGTGCTAATTGTCCTTTTCTAGAAGTGTGCCTTATGCCACGTACAACGTGTAAAAGTGCCTGAACTTGGATGTATTCTTACAGCAGAAACAATGACTTCAGGAAAAGTTCTGAAATTCTTTTTCAACTCACCCATAAAATTATCAAGGGACGCAGAACATGCCGATGTCAGTGCGCCGTCATGTTTTTGTATATTCTGTTTGTTTGTGTTTCACTGGCTGTGTCTGTGAGAGAAAATGTTTGGGTGTGCAGTCTTCCTCCTTGGAGGTAAAGTGTTTATCTCACATCTGCAGGCTCACGTCGTTGGGCTGCTGGCTCCCATATCTTCCTGATTTCCTTTGTTCCGAACACCTGTCGGCCTCTCCTCACTCCCCTATCAATCCGGCAATCTGTGAAAGTCCGGCGGCAGTGAGGACTCTATAAGATCGCAGGCAGGTCACAGTGAAGCCGAAAAGCTAAGCATAATAACAAAATCATTCAAAATTTATCTAAAAAATAAAAAAAATAATAATAATAAATCACTTTTTTTTAGTCATATAATTGAAGTGATTAAACAATATGTGGTTATAAAAAATTGGTGTTGATTGTTTACTTTTAAAAGTAAAAAAACGACTACTGGTTCTAAAGCTTGAACGCTCATGGACAAAATTGGATTTGCATGAACGTACAATCGCAAGCCAGTAGAATTGAGCTGCTAGATGATAACCGCTATTACATTTTTAAAAGACCAAACTGTAAGTTGATCTGATTATGTAAAATCTAGCACAGTAGATCACATTAACAGAGCATTTTCTTCAAAACTACATGCAATTAAAAACTAAAAAGTAGGCCTAGTTCTAGCGTTTAAATGTAAAAGAAGATTTGCTTTTTAACGACTTTAGAGTTACAGTCTGAAAATGTCTGCATTTTCCTTTCAATATTTTCCTGTTAAGAATAAGTATGTAAAAAGAAAATAGCTTCAGACTTTATACCTTCATCCTCAGGGACTCGTCCTTCCGTTTGTCCATCTATTCGCCCTCTGGTTTTTCTCAGGTTTCATAGTCCTTACTACAGTAGAAATATCATGCATAAATTTATGGAGAGGATTTTTTCTATTTATGCCTTAAAAAATTGACAAAACAAGAGAAAATAGAAATAAAAAACACACACACAACATAATTATTTACATAAAATCCTAAGAGAGCTTAAAACCACACAACAGACTGTCATTATTTATTAAACAAAGCCAAAATAAAAAAGCTATATTTGAAAGGGGATTTAAATATAAACCTTTAGTTCTGATTCCTGTAAAGTTTATGCTCAATTAAAACCACAACCTGACAACCTGTGCTTTATTACTGACATATATAATAGATCAGAAGCCAGTTTATAATCCCACAGTAAGCAAAGTTTGGAAAAGTGTTAACACATTTGCTCTTTGCAGACATTTAGTATGGAAATTTTAGATGTAAGTCATGTATTTAATGAAGATCTATAGACTCATAACACTGCAGGGATCCAATCAATATGCTAAGAGCATAAAAAGAAGAGCTATCAAAATAAACGTAAAGGGATGCTCAGATTAATAGTTCTTTCTTTTAGAGGCTTTTCTTCCTTAATTTCTTAACTTCTTTATTCACTGACCCGACGCTGAACTTTCCTCATTTTCCTCCTCGGGTAATGTTTTCTCTGGGATCCTGCTGCTGCAAATTAGCTTACAGATTCCTGAAGAAACTTGATTGCTAACTTTTTTAAAGGCCCTATGTCTTGGAGTGACTTTTCGTGCTTTGTATTTCTCTCTTATCAGTAAAGACTAACTGATTTCTGTAAGTTATGTGTTAACCAAGAGACTTTCCTATTTTACTCCACCTTTGTTGAAATCTGTAATTTCCCAGTAATGTTGATAAAAAATGTGTCAAAAATCTGCAGCTTTCTTTGAAACCTACACCTTGAGGTTCTTATTTAGTCAGTTCTGTTCTGTTTTATCCTTCCAATCTGCTTTGAAATGGAGGATGCTACGTGTTTTAAAAAGTTAGCAAATTGTTGTAGCCTGGAGTGTAACCTGAGACTAAGCTTGGGAGCTTTTCGCCCGTACTACTCTGGAGTATTGACTGCAGCTGCTGAAAATGACTCCTTACAGCATTAAGTGTTCTTTTAAAAGGCGTCCGTCTCCATTGAAACTATTAAATTTCAATTTCATGGTCTTTACTGATGGCTTTAACTGTGACAGTGTCAGTCATGGGTGTCTTTTTAGCTCCCATGTTTAAAGGTGACACATTTTCTCCCCGAATGAAGAATCTATGATGTTTGAAAATAAATTAAACTGTTAAATAAACACAAAGGTATGCTTTTGGCATTTCTCTGAAGCTCTAGAAGGTGGACCAAATGTGCAGAGTCAGTCAGAGTATATGTATGTGCTTACTGCTATGACCAGCTATCGCCTGCGCAGAAAAATGGCGAGGCATTTAAAAGTCTTAAAGAGTGGTGTAGAGACTGTCTTACAAAAGTATTAGTACTCCTTGAACTTTTTTTTTCCATGTTACAACTAGAACAGTGGAAATATACAACATTTTCTTCAGTTTTTTTTGTAAACAAAAATCCTAAAAGTGTGGTGTGTATGGATGTTTTGTTCCTCTGAATCAGTACTTTGTGAAACCCTCTTTTTCTGCAGATGTGTTTTTTTTTTTTTTGTCTAAGTCTCTGCTGGTTTTAATCATGTTGAAAGCAAATCCTTTGAACGGTCCTCTTTGAAATTTAGCTGAAGCTCAGGCAGACTGGATAAACAGCAATTTACATTTTTTCTATCATTTTTTTATTTGCATATTTCTGCACTTCCATTCAGTCTACTGCTTCTAGAAACAATAAAAAAACAACATCTAGATAAGCAAGATGGAGGGGCATCAACTAACTCACTCCCTCTTTGGTTACCTGGCAACCACTTGTTGTTTTGCCACTGTGCCTCACATCTACTTAAAAAAAAAATAAATAAATAAATAAATAAATAAAAAAACGGCGTGTTGTCCTCTCAAGTGCAGCAGCTCAATAAGACAATGTGCATAAGACAGGAAAGGTCACACCACCAGTTTGCCAGTATTTCAAATATTTAAAGCAAAAAAACTCATCATTAATTATTGATATTGATTGATTTGAAGCACTTACGAAGATTTTGTTTGCGCTGTGACAAACTCCAGAGCGTGTGAATACCGTTATTCAGCCAGACTATTGTGAGTTCAAAACTAAATAGAATCTGTGACCATGCATCATAGACTTACTGTATTATTACTGCGTCCTTCTGGGCTTTTATGTCTCTTTCACTTTCCTAAGACGATCCAGATACATTGTAAATTGACAACAATCATATTCAGTTCAGCTCGTTGTTAGTTTTGACCTTGTGGAAGCTGTCCAGGGCGTGCCACACATCTCAGTCAGTGTCAGCCAAGACAGGTTCCAAAACTCCCACTGCCCTGAACATGGTGAGGTTGATATGGAAAATGAATTAATGTTGTCAAAACATGAAGAGTGAGGAGAAATAAGATCATGTCAACTCCTCGTGTCTCCCCAGAGGAGTTGATAATGAAAAAGGCTTGAGCACTGATGTTGAAGTAAACAGCTCTGAGGCAAGTGGAACAAAATTGATCTCCTGTCTAAAAGAGTAGAGAGGCAGCAAAAGATTCATTCCCGCTGCTAGTGCAGCTGTTCTGGCTACAGCCAAGGTTCTAATCCGCCCTCTAGACTCTAAGTACACATATGAGTCTAAAGCAAATGGGGGCATCACATCCTTCTTTGTCATCCCTCTTCGAGAATAGCATTCAAGTGCAGCACTTACATGTGCAGAAAGATTCTGCGGCCAGCCAAGCACCTGGCCAAGCCTAAGATGTCTATATGCTTCAACGTCCCCAGGAGGCTTTTCAGCAACTTTGCAAGGTTGTTGGCTCCAATATTTATAAAAAAAAAAAAAAAAAAAAAACAGCAGCTCCCAATTTTTTGTTGAAAGCAAAAAATCTTGCTTTCAACAAGATTTTTTTTTTCACTTCCAGCAAACAACTAAGGCACCATTTTGAAATTAAATGCAGGTCAATAATGTAAATTTTCCGAGCTTCACATACTGAGTCCTTGCCAGCCTCTAATAAAGGCTGCAATAGGCATCAAAAGTGACGCAAAGGTGAGACTTTGTTTTGTAACTTTACCTTCGCTTTAAATTAAAGCCAGCTGCTCTGATAATCAGCTTTGAGGGAAGATAACACGGAGGTGAGGGTTTTTCTTTTTTTTTTTTTTTTGCTTCACTAGAAAAATATATTTCATCTCTTGTATTCCAAGTTATCTAGAGAATAAAATAATATTATCAACATGCTGGGTCAAAGATGAACACGCTGGTATATGTTCCATGTTCCAGCAGACTCTTCCTACAGTATTTTTAAATAGTTTGGTATCTTGCATTGTTGAATTAAATTTAGGATTGACTGCTTGAAGATGAAGAAGTGTTATTATTAAACTTGATTTTTATATGATAGCAAAAATATATCTATTGTTTTAAATTCTGTAAGAAATTTGGGAACATTCTACACAAACAGCAAACTTTCACCAGAGGGTCTTTGAACTTGACAGTTCTTTTATATTTCTATGCTGTTTTATCTTTTTTTTTTTTTACTTTGTCTTAAAGGGAAATATTTGTTAAAAACAATCTCGTAGAGAGAATACACCATCACGTCTTTACTCTTTCAAAAAGATTAAATTTTCTCCAATTTTGTGGTGCTTTTATCTAAGATTTTTGGGGTTTCAGTCCATTACCTACCTATATTTAAATATATGCTAATAGAAACTGTTCCCAATCCAAAGAGTTTTTACTTAAATATTTAATGTTGTTTTTCAAATGTGTGCTGGTGCTGTAAAAGCCGATATGATTAAACCACACAGGTTATGCTGAGCTTCAGAAACGCAACTTTTAGCCCATATCTTCCATTATAGTTATATTTACATCAATATATTCATCCTTGTGTCAGACTCTACTGACAGACTCTTAGCAACTCCAGATTCTTTATGTTGCACTCTCAGTTATTGTTACTGCAGCAGTCCAACAAAACTGCACTGCTATAAACATTTGCATAAACATCTGTCTTGCGTTTTCGACTTTCTGTCACCAAACTATCCCAGCAGAAGAAGATGCTGAACAGCAGTCTGTTCTCTCTGCAGCGTGTCTGCTCTGACGGCACGCTTCGGCAACAAGTCTCCCGTATGTTTAAACTTTAATCTGTCAAATCTAAAAGGCACATCTTTTGATATATTTGGAACATCAGTTTATCTAAATTTCAGTTTATCTAAATTTCATATTTCTCTGTATATTTTATTATTTAAGCACGCCACATTTTCTTGACTGAAACCTTAAAACGTGTCCAGAAATGACCTTGAGCAGCTCAAGACCCTTCGGATCGCATCTAGCTGATCTCTTGTCCAACAATGAGATCACAATGGGTTCTGATACCAATAGTCAAACTAGATTCATTTTGTCTATATAATTTTTGCACCTTCTCTAGCTTTTCTTCATCTTTTTAGCTTTTTCTCTTTTTTTTACATATTGTTAAACAATTTCAATAACTGGAAAAACCCTGTTGATAAATTGTGACAGATTTTTTTTTTTTCTACTAAAAGGTACATTTTTTGGTGCTGAAAGACTGGTAGATTTGCAATCTGTCCAGGCTTTCTGTGTTATTGCAGCCATCCTTACAACACCAGCTGTTTTCTCAGTCGCAGACAATAAGACAGCCAAATCCCTGTGATTTCCACCCCGTTTCTTTTGCCTGCTACGCGGCTGGAGAAACTTGTCGTCTCTTGCAGAGGTAATTGCTGTTTGATATTGACTCCGCATCCGGGGGAAAATGTTTTGGTGGGTCGAAACTGTAAGACATGAGACTGCTTGTACAGGTGTATTTATAGCCGTGTGTCAGTTGCCTGTATATTTGACTCTGGTTCTAGGGGTATGATTATAAACCATTTTAACGATGGGCGGCGTGAATCAGGAGGGAAACTTCCAAACCCTGCCATCATAGCTCACCTGGACTCTTATTTCCTCACATGCTAACAGATGTCTATAACACTTAAGTGTAGAAAAGCTGTCTTTTGACAGACATTTTTTTTTGTTGTTGTTGCTTGAAAATTCAGATGTTTATGCTTTTAGTCCCTACTGACAAAGGAAATGCACTTTTGCACTCTGCAGGCTTGGCTAGACTAGAGCGCGGGTGGCAGTAGAGCATTTACCTGAGCTTCAAATGAATCTTACCAATGGAGAAGCTACTTAGAGCTGCGGGAATTATATGCAAAGTTCAAGTGAAATTAAGCTACCAGAGGGAGTTTAACAATTTGCCAAGAGAAGTCTGTGTCTCTCTCCGTGTCTCATCTTTTCGTTTATGCTCACATGAATATAACATAAATTATTTTCCTGGCTCTTTAATTTTGCAGAATAAGTGGACTTGCATAGTAACTATCTGCAGCTGTTTTTTTTTTTTGTTTTTTTAAATTCAAGTAGGAACAAAAAATAAAAACGATATGAATGTGATGCTTAGCAATTTTAAATAACTAAAACAAAACATATAGCTAGTTTTGATTTGGCTCTTCATTACTGACATCTGTGAAACTCTATAGCCTGTGTGCTTTGTGGCGTCAGAGGCTGCTGCTGAACTGAAGGATATGGCTGGTGGTTTACCTTTCAGTTAATGGGCCTTGAGTCTTTGAAGGGTTTTTTGTTTGTTTGGTGTGCAAACCTTATCTGATTACTGGACTAGTACAACTGTGCCTGAGTTCCTGGCTGCCAACCTCAGTCGTGCAGATCTTATTACTCCTCCAGGTAGTGTGTGTGCAGGCAGCCAAAACCATCTTTGTTTGGCTTCTCTGTGGGGAGAAATCCTGGCAGCTGCAAGCCTCTTGATGCAGCATTTATTGTTCTGGCCATACTCTCATAACATATTAAAACATAAAAGTGTTCTGGCCTTTGCTTTCACTTAGGTTTAGTGCTTTTCTTAACCACGTGTTTGACTTCTCCGGGGGCTACAAAGTTGCTACGTTATTAGCTTCTTTTTCCCCCAAAGAACAAGTTTTTACTTCTAGTGTCGAGATGCTGCAGCTGGGTCAGTCTGCATCAGATAACATATAACGTGTGTATATATATATATATCATCTGAATGTTGGACTGGTTGCAGTATTGAGGCTGTCATCTATTACTATTTTATGTGTATTCTATGTCACAAACAGTGAGGTGGAAGTAAGAAAGAAAAAAAATACCTGAAAAGTATGTCTTGTATCTTTATCTCCAAGTCTGTTGGGGTATCTCTGCTGACTTTGCACAATTAGAGACTGAAATGTTCTGTTTTTCTTTGCAAAACAGCTCAAGCTCAGTCAGATTAGATGTTGAGCTTCAACAAACCTCATTTTCTTTTTCTGTTTTACCTCAATTCGACTGGCTTCGAACCTTTCTAACACATGAATATTCTTTGATTTAAACAGCTTCGTCATGCTCTATGGTAAAACTCAGTCTGAAGCCTTTTACAGCCCCTTACAGGTTTTCTTCCAGGATTGTCTTGTTTTTAGCTCCATAAGTCCTCCAATTAATGTCCACAGCATGATGCGTTCACCACCATATGCTCAGACAGTTTTCTTTGCATGAAGGGTTCAGGGTGACAGAAACAGTAAAGATTTGAATTTCTTCTGAACAGAGCAATTTCTTCCACTTTTTATGGCTTGCTTTCAAAACTGTCTGCTACTCTTCCATAAAGCTGCATTTATAATAAAAGAAAACTGTATTAGATGGACTCTAATTACAAATACAGTGGTTTCTGATGGCAGATGGTTGCACTTGGTTTTATTTAAGATATCAGAGTAAATAAAAACCACACTTTTCAAAATTGTATATGTAAAAATAAATACATAAATAAATCATGCATCATTTGTTATCTTCTACCACTGAGTTATGCACTACTTTGACGAGGTCTATCACATAAAATATATTTAAATTTGTAGTTACAATGTAATACAATGTGAAAATGTTCAAAATGTAGGAATGCTTTCGCAAGGAAACCCTCAACCATTGTTTATATCTATTGTGTAGGAATACACTCTTTTGCTCGCTGTAATTGCTGCTTGATTGATTTCAACCTTTGGCTCTCGCTGTTCTAGATTTGCTTGTCACTGGGCAAACTTCCCGAAAATAAACATCCCCCGGAGTCCAAGATCCTAAACCAACTATTTCACAAACAGCATGACATATTGGACACCACTAAAAAAAAGGAGTGTGGTTCTCTAACAGTTAAAAATCACAGCGGGTGAGTTTGGCTGCAGTTGAAACTCAGTTTATAGAAACGCTAATTGCAGTCAGACAGGCCTGGGCTGGCACTTGGAGCTTTTACATCCCCCAGACCTCCTGTCAGGCCTCCTGTCTGCCTCTCAGACCCATCACTATCAAAGTTAGCAGCTCCAGCAGACTCATCCCAAAGAGAACAAGGGAGTCTATTTTGCCTCAAGGTTGCTTTTCGCCTATTAATCTTTGTTTCAACTCTAGAGATGCTTCAACATTGTGTCAGGAAGTTAGAAAGTACAATTACAGCGCTGCTAATTTGATGGAAGTGATCCTTCAGCTTTCCTGTAATTAGAGATAATGCATGTGTGCCGCTATCAAAGATTCAGCTGTGCAATTACATCAAAATTTAACAGCGTTTGTTGGAAGCGTTTAATGGACGTCGCACTCCCGTTTCCCTTCCCGTATGCATTGCGTTTCACTCCTGTCTCTTTTGTCATTCCTAGCTCCGGTTTTCTACTTTGGAAGCACGGAATACCACGTGGATGAGAGCGACGCCTTTGTGGAGGTGCAGGTGTGGAGGACGGGGTCTGATCTTTCCAAAGGAGCAACTGTGACGGTGCGCTCCAGAAGGACCGACCCGGTCTCAGCTGAGGGTATGTGCCTCTGTTAAAGCCACAGATTCCTCCTGCACATGTTTATATTAATGCACACCAGGCTGAATGACAGGCTTAAGTTGCTGTCCCGCCACTCTTTGGTTATGTTCACACAGCAGGCAAACGTGACCCAAATCTGCTTCGTTTGCCCAAATGCGACCTACATGCGGCTTTTTCTCCGCAGTCTGAACGACCCAATTCCAATCTTTTCACCAAAAAATAAAAAAAATAAACTTGATTTGTGGTACTAATCCGGAAATGTATCAAATTGTTTTCAAAGTGTCTGCAGTCTGAACAGTCATGTGGCGTTTTATTCAGCTTTTATGTCATTGATGGGAGAAATACGTCTTAATTCTGCGGCAGAAAAAAAACAGACATGGTAAATCAGGGCATCAACAATGACTGAAAGTTATGATTATGAAAACTCTGAACCTATGAAGGAAATTTGTGTCACATCACAATCAGACCACTCCTGGCTCTGACTACACATCCATTTCCTTACTGAAATTGCAGTCAATACAACTAAATGCCATCACTATTAGTTGTGCTTCCTTTTTATTATCTTCTTTGATGATCTTGTGATGTTGCTGTCTGGTCTCATTGATGAATAAACTTTTAAATCGATCCATAAACGGCTCCATCCATTATTGCTTCCATAAACAATGCGCTGCTGCGTGACATCTACGTTTTTCTTTTGCTTTGGGGATTTAATCTTTTCACGGAGAATTTTTATTGCAATCAGATTTAATTAGCAGTATGAACGACCAGGGAAAATTAATAATAAAAAATCACATTTTGGCAAAAAATTGGGATTGAGCCTCAAGACCTGCTGTGTGAACGCAGCCTTTGTCTTACTGAGCTCAACTACAAAAGAAGGTTTTTCACTCTGGATATGTTGAGTGGATGGACTGGGGAATATAAACATGTTTAGGATGTACACATTGTTATGAATACAATGCAAGTCTGACTGCGAACTGAGTTTCAGGCGAGCATGCTGATCGCTCTGTATATTGCCGCGCACTTCGGAGGATGGGACTGATTGCCGTTTCCCCAAGTCTTCCCTGCAGCTTCTATTATCTCTGACCCCCAGGCGGTTGTCCTCTTAACAGCAGTCCTTCTACCTGTGCAACGGTTTTAAAAGGGACCGAGCATCTAATCATATCCGAAAGAATGAAAATCCAAGACCACATATAGCTGGGTTATAAATATGTGAAAAATGGCCTGCAGGCAGAGGTTGTGCTTTCAGTACAAAAGGCTCTTTAGAGAATGCTAAAAGAAGAATCGGTCTGCGGTTGGAGAGCTGTCCAGTCCCCGACAATGCTGTTTTACTTATTAAATAAACTCACATATCCATCAAATGCTCATAACTGTCATCTGTGTGACGAAATATTTTTGCCAAATGGTTGACGGTATTCTGTATTTGCCTGGTATGACTTTTCATCTTCTTCAATAAGTGACATTCACAAACCAGTTGGGATGTGTTTTAAATCTACTGTCAAAATAAGATCAAGTATTGCCTCTATGGCTCTTTTTAGTTGTCTGTCTTTAAAGGACTGGTGTCAGGTTCCAGTCCTCGAGGAACTTGACACCAGTGCCTGAAGTTTTTAAATGTTTCTGTCTGTTAACACACCTGAATCACATTAACAGGACTATTCAGGTGTGTTTCACTTGGGACACACACACAAAAAACAGGGATAGAGATTTTGCATAGTGATGTTTTTATGTTATATCTCCCCTACATATAGCAGAAAATGAATGTGCATTTGTAAAAATGTAATAAATCCTAACTCATTTATTTAGTTTTCCATAAAAAGTCAATACATTGTGACATTTTTCTAATATGGGGTAAGGGAACCATGAATGATAATGAGATTTACAGAAAAAAAAAAAAAAAAAACTTTTTAAAAAGTTCCTCTTTAAATGATATTTGAAAAATTGATGTAGCTGAGTCATAAGTGCAAGTGGATACAGGGATCACACACAAATCCAATATCGAGTGCAATATTTCCAAATGTTATGTGCATACGAAATTTTTTCTCAAACATTCAAAACAGATTTGTAAAAAGAGAAAACTCATACAACCTCAAAGGAACTAAGATTATGAAAACAAAAGATTTAGAACGGAAAGATGCATTTCAATTCAATACATTATTGAACAATCTCAACAGTGAGCTAAAACAATTTAATCTGAATTTGAAAATAATTTTAATGACGCAATATGACATTGAATAACCTGACATTTTGTTGTGTGTTTTTTTTTTCGTGTGTATGGTATGAAATATGTCTGTAATAATCTCCTGAGTTGAAACGCTAATTTCCTTTTATGTGAATAAGGAGCAGATATTAGAAGTTTATATGTCTTTTTGCTCCTTTTCATTTGTGTTTTGTTTAGTTGAAATATTTATACTTATTATTGATTGAAAGAAGAAAAAAAAACAAAATGAAAAATGATATTTGAAAGATCTACATCGTGTGGTGTGCAGCTGGCATGGATTATGTGGGGATCAGTCGGAATCTGGATTTTGCTTCGGGCGTCACCATGCAAACATTCCGCGTGACCATCCTGGATGATCTTGGCCAGCCGGTCCTGGAAGGTCCAGAAAAGTTTGAGCTGGTGCTGCGAATGCCGATGAACGGAATCCTCGGCGAGCCGAGCAAAACGTCCATCATCATCAATGACTCCATCTCTGACTGTGAGTTAAAACTCTTTGTTGAAAGTCATCCCGGTGATTTTGGAAGTACTTGTGACTTCAGGATAAAATTATTTTTTGTTCCAGTGCCCAAAGTTCAGTTCCGGCATGCTGTGCATGTGGGGAGTGAAAGCTCAGGACAGATCTCAGCTACGGTGTACCGCAGTGGCGACATCAGCTACAAGTCAACAGTCCGCTGTTACAGCAGGCAGGGGACAGCCCAGGTGATGATGGACTTTAATGAACGGCCAAACACAGATGCATCCATCATTACCTTCCTACCAGGTGGCGTTGCAGAGCCTGACATGCGTCTCCTTTTTTAGCTCCATATGTACTGATGTAAAGATATGTCAGGCTGAGTTTCAGCTTTACACTGTGATTTATTTTGCAGGAGAGATTGAAAAACCTTGTTTACTTGTGCTGGTTGATGACACGGAACACGAGGAGGAGGAAGAGCTTCGTCTCGTCTTGGGGAGTCCCAAGAGCGAGTCTCCGTTTGGAGCATCTATTGGAAAGCAAAATGAAACTCTCATTAAAATTAAAGATGATGCAGACAGTAAGAATATTTTACTAATCTATTATATAAAAAATGCCTACAGTGATGCACACGATAGCCCAACTTAAAGTAATTACATGTAGAACTTTAGTAAGCCATATTAAATATTCAAAATTAAATAATCAAATTAAATCAGGACTTTTATGTTTTCGGATTCGCACTGCTGGTGACATATTACGAGTCTCACTAATGGTGACTATAACGCAGCATTTGATTTCACAGTAACGTCTTTTCACAGGATCTGTTATTAGTTTTCAAGAAACCAAATTCAACGTGAACGAACCAAAGAAAAAAGGTCAAGTTTCGGTGGTAAAGATCTCAGTGTTGCGTGTCGGAGACACCTCCAAGGTCTCTGTTGTTCGAGTGCACACCAAAGACGGATCTGCTACCTCAGGGGAGGACTATCATCCAATATCTGAGGGTAAATATTAATCTCGGCCTCTTTTATCAGGCTGCCAAGTTAGACCTGCTGAAAATACTTCTCAAACTTTCTCGTTTTCTTTTTTTTTTTCTGCAGAAATCGTGTTCAGACAGGGAGACGTGGAGCACCATGTGGAGGTGGAGGTTTTATATGATGGTGTCAGAGAAATGAGGGAGGCCTTCACGGTCCATCTTAAGCCTGACGAGAACATGGTGGCAGAAACAAAGGTCATGCTTTAACCTTTTTATTATTATCACATGAAAAGTAACATTTTGTTTCCTTGTAAGACACATTTTCTTGTTGGTCAATCAACAGATGAGCAAAGCCATCATCTATATTGAAGAGAGCAACAGCATGGCAGATGTGACGTTTCCCTCCATTCCCATCGTGATTTCTCTGTTTAATTATGATGACATCCAACAAAACAGACCCTCCCTGCCTGTGGCTGGATACCCTGTCGTTTGTGTCACTGTATGTGCTAAACAAATCTCAACGTTTCCTTTTCTTTTACACTGTCAACTGAGTTTTAACTTTGTCTTATAGTTACTGAAGAAAATGTTCATCTGCATTGAGTTTAATTGCAAAATTCAGCACCTGCCTTAACAAAATGAATTTGCCTTGGAAACAAATGTTTCTTCTCTTTCTCTTACGCGCCTCTGTTTCCTCTTCCAGGCCTGTAACCCCAAGTTTCCAGACTACCACAAAACAGGGTCTATCTGCGTGAGCGAGAGCATCAACAACACGTTAACTCGCTATCGCTGGCTTGTTAGCGCCCCCACCGGCCCAGATGGTGTCACTAGCCCAATGAGGGAGGTAGATTTTGACACTTTCTTCACTTCCTCCAAACTCATAACTCTGGACTCAGTCTATTTCCAGGCCGGCTCCAGGGTCCAATGCGCTGCCAGGGCTGTGAACTCTAACGGGGATGAAGGGCTAGAACAAACTAGCTCCATAGTGTCAATCAGCACAGATGAGGGTGAGCATTTCTTATTAACTCTTTTAAAATGTATAGCAATATAAAAAAGGTTCTGGTGTGTTGTGTATTTATTATTCTTCTATCAGACTTTTTTGGGTAAGAATATATATGTTTATTTTTTCATCTGCTGCACATTTTCAGGAATGTGTCAGCCTCGTGTTGTAGGGACGGTTGGGGCTGAGCCGTTTTCTGCCAGGCTGCGATACAGCGGAGCAGAGGAAACAGACCATCCAAACCTCATCAAATTAACTGTCACCATGCCTCACATCGATGGTAAGAGAAAAAGGTTTCAATTTTTTATTTATTTTTTTTTTTTTAAGTGCCTGAAAGGCAGGGTACTCTCTGGGAGTCCAGCTGTGTGTGATTTAAACTTAGTATCAATACATCTACTCTGTAAAGGCATCAAAGGTTTGTTTGAGAAGATTAGTGAACAAACATCATCAGAAGAGCAAAGAACACACCAGACAAGTCAGGGATAAAGTGGTGGAGATGTTTAAAAAAGGATTGAGTTATAAACATTATCCCGTGCTTTGAAGATCTCATTGAGGTCTGTTCAAAAATAGAACCGTTTCAGAAAAGCTCCAAGGTAATTCTGAACTCTGAACAAACCCCTCACTGAAAGGAATGTTGAGAAGTTTTATTTGCACTTTGCCACAAGCCGTGTAAGAAGGGTAATGGTTTAAAATGTTTGAATTGCATACAAAATGCAATGTGTAATAGAAAACAAACACTCCACACGACATTCCTACATGTTGACGGCAGCATCATGTTGTAATAATGCTTTTCTTTGGTTGGGATGGGAAAGCTTGTCAGGATGCTTCCAGAAGAAAGCCTGTTTCTGCAAAAGACTTGAATCTGGGGGATAAAGATATAACCATAAGGCCAAAGTTAGATGGGAGTTATCTAGATTAAAGCATTTTTATGCGTTAAAATGAACCAGACCTAAATCACATCTATATATAAATCTATATATAAATGGGAATCTATATATAAAACTTAAGAAATTGCTTTGGGTTTATTTCAAATGTAATGGAAAGAGGGGGAAATGAGAGAAGTTTTAAAGAGAGAGAATGCGATAAGAGCAGATGAGAAAGCAGCACAGGAAGAATCCCAGTCAACACCCTACAAGTCTGCTTCTACACTTGCAGAAAGAGAGAATAAAACAGAACTAAGACACTATGGCAAGAAAAACAACATGCATAATAATAATTATAACATCACTGAATGTAGAGTGTAGAATATTTATGCTGTCTTTAAACACTGCAGCATGTCATTAACCCTTGTTTGTATCCTCCAACAGGAATGTTGCCCGTCGTATCCACCCGACCCCTTTCTAATTTTGAGCTGACGCTGAGCCCCGATGGGACCCGTGTCGGCCACCATCGCTGCTCCAATTTGTTGGACTACACTGAGGTCAAGACCCACTATGGCTTTTTAACTGAAGCCACCAAGAATCCGGAGATTATTGGTCAGACAGCGCCTTACCAATACAGCACTTCTCTGAGGGGATCCAGCACTCTACGGTTCTACAGAAACCTCAACTTGGAGGCTTGTCTGTGGGAATTCACCAGCTACTATGACATGTCAGAGCTTCTCAGTGACTGTGGAGGCACCATCGGGACGGATGGACAGGTAAACACTACTGCTTTCGAGCTTCCGCTCACCTCTGAACTCTTCTTTTGTCTCTAAAAATTAGGAGCTTCAGCTCAACTCAAGATAGCCTTTCCTTCTCTTGGGGATAGGATTGTGGCCTCCAGGAGTTACTGATTCAAATTTATGATCTTTTATAAAAACTTGCCTTTTTGATTGCCACCCAACCACCCAGTAATTCTAAACTGAGAACAAGCTTGTGTGGAAGCCAATAATTGCTTGTAGGTTTGTCCCTGCTAGTAATGTCTAACCCAGCACCTGCTCCCCTTTGTTCCCTCTAGAGCAAGTTATTTGTCTTGTGAAAGTGGCAGTAAATGGCCGACAGTCTCATAAAAATCCAAATTCATCGTTTTTGCCACATGCACAGAGTGCTCGTTGCAGCAGCAGATGTTTTACACAGCACAAGAGGGTCGAAATCTCCACTCTTCCCCTGGCCTTCAGGCACACATGCCTCTCAGGCTTCAACATTTGCATTCACCTTGGAAGCTTGCCCTTAGTTCACATTGAGTTAATTAAGGCAGAGAGTTGATAAAAGAGGTCCATAAGAATTCAGAGGGCACCTCATGGTGAAAAACTTCAACTGCAATCCCCTCTGAGGATCAGTAATTTAACAGTGTGCCACTGTATTCTGTATTTCCCTGCCTGTTGGACTCCACCAGTTTGTCGATTTTTCCAGTTTAATGTGAGATTTTCATTTTACATAGCTTCGGGTTTGTTTTAATAACAAAGCATCACCTCGGTGATAAGGACCTTTTTCAACAAGTGGAAATGTGTTGCCTGCAACCTCATAATTTGAATGTGAATGCGGCATTTGGGAACTTGTCTCGACAGGTAACCAGTCGGCTGCCTTGCAAAAGTATTTTTGCCCATTAAGCCTTTCCATATCTCCTCTACAATCACAAATGTCAATGAGTCTTTGAGGATTTCAGTACATAATTGTGACATGAACAGAAAATGATACAGGTTTTACTGAAAATCTTAAAAGTGTGAAGCGTGTTTGAATGAAACCATTTGAGTCAACACCATGTAAAGCCACATTTTTCTGCAGATACAATTGCGAGTCTTTTGCGGTGTGACATGTAAATGCTTTTTTTCATGAAGAGGGAGGGATTTTCCCCCATTTTTTTGTGTGTCTAAACAGGTCAGTTTTTCTCACAGATTTCTGTCTTGCCATCGATTCCCAATTTAAATCTGGACCTACTCTGGGCCATTCCAACTCATTATCTCAATATATCCATGCTTTTGTAACTCCAGCGAGCCAATTTTTTTTCTTTTCTTCCAGGATTGTCACCTTCTTCCATGTTTTTGCTGTGTATCATTCATGACTTGCAACAAACTGCACTTAGGACTTTTTACGGCGTTGCTTTTATGTTTATTTTATTTTTGCTTATTTTCCGACTGACAGATTTTTCTAGCTTAGCTGTGGATTTCTGCAGCTTCTCATTGAGTCTCTTGCCTGCTTCTCTGATGTCCTCTTTGCCTGAGCTGTCACTTTAGGTGGAGTGAGTTGTTTTGTTAGGTTTGCAGTTGTGGAAAAGTTTGAAATGTTTTTAACCTAACCCTGCTTTAAACATCTCAACAACTTTATGCTTGTACATTACTCGTAAGTTAA
Organism: Poecilia formosa; assembly: GCF_000485575.1. Lineage (NCBI taxonomy): Eukaryota > Metazoa > Chordata > Actinopteri > Cyprinodontiformes > Poeciliidae > Poecilia > Poecilia formosa. Next base: position 634,835 of record NW_006800167.1, on the reverse strand, counting down.
TTTAGTCTTTTTTTATCAAGCGCATTAAGATATTTGCACTAGAAACTAAACCACACACACTTGGTAAGATTGTGTTTTTGCAGTGTAGGTAAATTATACACCTGACTTCTGCCACGAGCAGACGTAAAAGAGTTGAATGCCTTTTCTTGGCTGTTTGAGGAAAGACATATTAATATTTAGGGCAATGGTGATTTATTAGATGAACTGTGTGCTTTTGTTCATCCTCCTGGATTTTATTTTTTTTAAGACAGAACTACATGCATAGAATGAAGGTCCTCCAGCACAGACTCGGGATGTACATGACAGCATGAGTAGAAAAGAAAACAGCCTTTTCTTGCTGGTGCCCTGTGACCCAAGTTCTCCCCTAAGTGGGCCGGCAGGCTGATTGGAGACAGCTCAGTAGAGGCTCGCTTTAGTGTCATGTCACAGTGCAGGGCTTAGTGCCCAGCTTAACAAGACCGCAGGAATCTATTAAAACCCAGCAGGTTGTGTCAGAAGGCCATTCAGCAAATCATTCGGCTGAGCTCTAAATGCCCAAAGGCGGAGGCACGTCTCCACATGAACACAAAGCCAGTGCAGGCAGGTACCTCTCACAGGTCAGAGGAAAGTGCAGATACCAAAGAGCGCTCCCTCTGAGGACTTTGGCTGTTTTAGGACAGCTCTTTTTAGAGAATGAAACATTTAGTACAGCTGCCATGAGGCATTTGTGGAAATAGAAAATGCAGAACTAACTCTGTGGAGGCACAGCTAAGCGATTCAAACACAGAATGCACTAAATATTTCAGCTATAGATCAGTAAGAGGAAACTTTTACTGCCATAAGGCATACTAAATAGTCTTTAAACATCCCTAAAGTATTGTCGTTTGACTGTATCTGTTGCTTTTGTGCAGCAGAACATTGATCGGACATAATACCGATATGTGGTTCAATAGTTGGTGTATTGCATGCATAAGTGAGTGAGTTCCATTAGCAATAGCACTCACAATTATGCTGTTTTCACCACAGGTGCTGAATCTCATCCAGTCCTTTGTGACCCTCCGAGTCCCACTGCATGTGTCCTACGTCTTCCATTCTCCTGTGGGAGCAGGAGGCTGGCAGCACTTTGACTTGCAGTCAGAGCTAAGGCTCACGTTTGTGTACGACACTGCCATCTTGTGGCGAGATGGCATTGGGAGTCCACCAGAGGCTGAACTGCAAGGCAAGTTTGGGGAAGGGGGTGGAGTTGTTAATATTTGATGTTTATAAAGTTTAATGTGTGCCAGGTTTGTTCAGAAGGATGTTTAAAATTTATGTAGTTAATACATAATAGCATCCTTTCTTCCACCGTCTCTGCAGGTGCCCTCTACCCAACCAGCATGCGTATAAACGGACTGGGGCAACTAGTAGTTAACTTCCGCACTGAGGCTCGATTCAGAGGCCTGTTTGTGCTTGCACATCTAGGTACAGTATCTATGATTAAATGTACCTTAATATAATAGGTGATTTTTACTTAATATGTCATTTTGAATAAAGATTATAACTAGATATTTATTTTAAAGAAATGTAAAACTTAGCTTTTAATGTGAAGTTTTGATACTTTTGATTGACAGTCCCTTTGTTTGCCAAATTTTGATATCCAGCTACTCTAATATTTATACTGATGTATATTATTTTCCCCTTAGCTTCACCTCTGACCTCAATGGTCATGTGTGCAGACCACCCTGGTTTAACGTTTAACCTCAGCCTTGTTAGGAGTGAGCCAACCTACAGTCAGCCCATTCAGCAGTGGACATTCATCTCTGATTTTGCTGTAAGTAAAAGTTTTGTTATGATTTGGGGAAACGGTAAGAGAATCTTTTTTTTTTGCTTGGTTTTGCTTATTTTTGTTGTAATAATGCTTCCTGACAGTGAATCTTATACTGTTGTGAAGGCTGTGTTCATTTCCCCAAAGATGGTATCATACTTATAAGGAAAAATGCATTTGTAGGTCGAGAAGCAAGCTTTAATTTGTGGGTTGTGGCCATAAAAATTTTTTTACATATTCCTCTTTGACATTTTCAAACAGCTTTTGGCATAGGCATCGCCCTCACTGGAATAACAGAACTAGTCATTGGAGAACTCCCAAGATGAGATTCTGGAGTGGCAATCCTATATCTCCAAACCTGTCAGAGCAGGGTTTGTCTGAGACAACTTCCAGAATTTAGGATGGGAGAGGACAAAATGTTCTGCCTGCAGTCATCGCCACAACCCTAATGTAAACCTCTGAGAACACAGTGGGTGGTGACGCAGCCATATTGGATGACTTGTGACAATTGATGACTGAAGAATGGAACACAATCCCCCAGCATTGGGCTGCACACAATTGGTTGTGTACAGTTGTCTCACTTTTGAGGTCCATTTTGTGAAATGAATAAGCTGCTAAATTGCCAGATTGTTTTGTTTCCTCAGACTCCAATCATCCAAACCAAGAAACCGCAACCAAAAAAAACAGTCAAAAGTACAATATGTTGTTTGGCAAGTGTATTTGGCAAGTTTTTCATGGGCAAATAGAAATACTCAGCTCTGTTTCCCAGTCCACAAAGGCATTTTCCTTACAAATGTATTCAATTTAAATGGAAAATATCAGCCTTTCCAGTCATAGCAAATGCACATATCCTCATTTTTAACAGTTTTCATCCCTTTGAACATTTTTTAACATATGGTTTCTCCTCCCTCAGGTGCGTGACTACTCTGGTATGTACACAGTAAAGCTGATTCCCTGTACTTCCCCTCCGAGTTTGGAGTACACCCTTCCTCCTGTCTGCAGTCCCAGAGAGCCCCTCACCTTTGATTTGGATATCCGCTTTCAGCAGGTACATTCACCTTAATGAATTTTGATTTGAGGCAGCATTTTTGAAAAACACATTTTTAGAGCGTTTTAAAGATAAACATACTCTGTATTGAATTTGGCCCGTACAATCCCTAATTTTGATTTTCTCTATTTATTTATTTTTTTTTATATTACCTGTGCTGAATCTTCTGTGTGATTCTAGGTTAGCGATCCAGTGGCTGCTGAATTCAGCTTAAACACACAGATGATCCTGTTGTCCAAACGGACACTCTGGCTGTCAGATGGCTCCATGGGCTTCGGACAGGAGAGTGATACGGCTTTCTCACAGGGTAAAGTGTCTGTAGCAGAAGTTTTATTTCCATATGTTTTAACAGGGCATTTTCGATTGCTCAACACTGTGGGTTTCCTTCATTGAACTTACTAAAAACAAAAATTTCATATTTCATGAAACATTTTTTGTAGATTTAGCAGATCTGTCTCCCATTATTTTCTGACTTAGAAGAAAAATAAAAGGAAACGAGGCCATATGAACTGTCTTTTTGACTTATTTGCTCTTCCTGAGAGAGGAAATAAAAAAATGAAGATTTTATTCCAAGTTGGAAATTTAATCCAGTTCTGGGATAACTTTAAATAGAATCAGTGTAATTCCCCCCCACCCCCTCAAGATTGAGTTTTATTTTATTTACTTAGGGTCCAGGTCACTCTGTTCCTTACAAAGTTCATAGCCCTCTTTGTTGCCATGCAGAGGTCTTTTCTTATTTCATACCCATGTACATTGCCTGTAAAAAGTATTCACCCCCCAAGATATTTTACTATTCCTGTTGCTCTTACAAATCAAACATAATCAACACTATCTGGCTTTTTTGACAAGAAAAAAAAAAACCTTAAATGTTGAAATGAAAACTGATTTCTGCAATGACTCCAGTAATCAATCAATCTTATTGTATAGCAATTTTATTTGTATAGCACATTTCAGCAGCAAGGCATTTCAAGGTGCTTTACATAGTTAAAAAAACTAAATAAAAACAGCATGTGACATTGAATAAACGGTAAGAAAGAGAAAATGAAATAATAGAAAAAGATAAAAACATACTTTTGTTACGGAATTTAAGCCCCCGTCGTCGCCAGACTCCACTGATCCGTAATGACAAATACAAAGATTTTACATAAAATACATGACTAGATAAATATGAATCTCTTTTTAGTCAGTATTACAGGGAACTTCAGTTAAAGGCCTTGCAGGCCAATGTCTCTGCTTCAACACACCTTTGTCAAATAATGAGGTTATCAGCAGGTTTCTGGAGAGTTTGACTGCACACTGACGAGGTAACTCAGCCGTTTGATTCAGGTGTGTTGCACAAGGGACACATCTACAAGTTGCAGGACACCGGCCCTTGAGGACCGGAGCTGAAGACCCCTGATTTAGCAGCCGCACCTTTGGCTGCAGTCACAGCATGGAGTCTGTGTGAACAGGTCTCAATCAGCCTGGACAATGCAATTTCACTCCCTTCTTTTTTGGTAAAACTGTTCCAGCTCTGTGAGGTTGTCTGTGGACCTGCTGTGAACAGCCCTTTTCAAGTCTTGCCATGAATTCTCTATCGGATTGAGGTCTAGGCTTTGACTGGGCCACTCCAGAACATCCACCTTGTGTTTTGCCAACCATTTCGGTATAGCTTTAGGTGGATGTCTTGATGAAAAATAAATATATACTGCACAGTAAGGGCAAAATTACAATATAAAATACTGTGCAGCTATCAAAAATAGAATACTCTGATTCTGATTTTAAAAATGTGCATGCATTTTTGTGCATTGAGAAAAACAAACTGTGAAAATACCAGCAGGTATTTTTTAGTACACTTTTTTAGTTTATTGGAAAAAATAACCCAAATCTATTTTTTTATTTTAAAATTAGTTTTTTCTTGTCAAAAAGCTTGAACAGTCCATTAAAAAAGAAAATTTCCCACCGTTCTTTAGAATAAATAAGACTAAGATTTTCTTTTTTTGTTTAGGGGATACAATCTATGGCAGAGTGATGGTGGATCCAGTTCAGAACTTGGGCGACTCCTTTATTTGCAACATAGAGAAAGTGTTCCTGTGCACTGGTGCTGATGGATACGTTCCAAAATACAACCCGGGCAACTTTGAGTTTGGCTGCCTGGCTGATGCTCTGTCCCTGCTGTACAGGTTCAAGATTATTGTGAGTAAAAGATAACAACCCCTCGTGTCAAGATGTGCGCTGTGTGGCCATTGGTACATCGGTGTTCATTTCATGAATTTGTCTCTATAGGACAAGGCCCAGCCAGAGACCCAGGCCCATTCCTTTGGCAATGTTGCTTTTAATGCTTTTCTGGCAGTGGATGACCCTGGCGCTTTGGTTCTGGTCAGACAGTCTGGGGCAGATGGTTTCAGAATGGATTCTGCAGCTCTCTTTCAGGTCAGTGTCCATCCTTTAAAAAAAAAAAAAAAAATCCTGTGGCTATTTTATCAGCATTTTATTTGGTTGCGCTTAAATCAGCCTCACAATTCCCATTAAACCTGGTATAATCACATTTCCCCTTGTCCTGACAACCAGTCCGTAAAGCAAAAAATAGATGAGTCACACAAAGTGATTACATGATATTTTTCCCCACACATTTTTCTTTTAACAAGCTGTAAGAAAAAAAAAAAGATTCACTCTTTCCACTTAAAAGTTTCCAGCAAGTATATAATTCTGGCTTCTAATGGTCTTGAGCAGCACAGTCAAGTATGACTCAAAGTTTCAGCCTTTCATCATGTCTGCGTTGCTTCTTCTTCTAGCCACCAAGTCGGTATTTCTTGGCTTATTAGGAGGAAAAAGGATCATTTGGTTCACAGCTGGAAAGTGTTCTGCAACGGCCTTGCTTCTCTGAATGCTTCTCTGCTTTAACGTAACCACACAATTTATGGACTCTGTTAATGTGAAAAATCACATCATATTGTTTATATTAACTAGATAAATGCCAAATTAAATATATATATTTGCAGAAGTCTACAATAATGCAGGAGAGTTCAATGGGTTCTTCTGTAACAATTTTCATAGGTAAATATCAAACCCTATAAGAAGGAGAGACAAGGAAGCATTGGTTTCTATAGCAACGTTGATACACAAGGGCTTTACAAAAAATTACAAAAACTGCTGAAAACATAAAAAACAAAACAAAACATTGTAATACTTTATATTATGAGCTAGGGGGAGCATAGATATTGAACAGACTGTAGCCTTGAGAAACCCCACTTGCAATATCTGCCAACTAATATTTTTATTTATAACCTCATGAATTTACATTCCACTAACTTTATTTAATAGCATTAGTAGAGTTTAGTTTCAGGAACAACAGCATTTCATCAAAAAAATCATTAATTAGGACAGATATTTCGGTTTGAGGTGACCATGTAGTGCTTTTAATCTTTCCTTTTTCTTTACTGTTGTAGCATCTTGGTGGTTTATTGTGAGTATTTTGTACTAATGAGACAAACGTGTAACAGTATGCTCACAGAAAGGAAACATGTTGAAAGTAAAGTTCTTAAAAAAAAGTTAAATATTTTCCAAATTGAAAATAGATTTATTTTTATGCCTTTCTACGTTTTTTGATAAGTTGGGCCAGGAAGTTACTCGTGTAGGTCTGAAGCCAAAATACAGTCAGGAATTTGAGCAGAGCATAGTGAAGATTCAGTTACAGCTTGCAGAGCTTGCACAAAGAGAAGAGGACATGGAGTGCAGGGTTAGTAACAGGAGCAACCAGGGAAGAACAGCAAAAAAAAAAAAAAGAAAAAAAGTAAGCTTATATACAGAGGAGAGGGTGGAGAATGACATTGACTGCAGGTGTGTTCATCAGGGGATTAGAAACAGCTGTGCAAATTTCTATAATTGCTCAGACTTATTTTTGCAGTTTTTTGTGCTTCTTGCATGTTCTTTTTTGTCTTTAAGTAAAAATAAAAAATGTGCAAATTGAATTCATGACAGTTTCTATAAAATGAATGAATGGGTGTATAGTTGGGTACTTGCTAGGAGTTTATTTTTTGTTTTGTTTTTGCAAGGGAATGAGATGTTTATTTTTCTGATGCTACGTTGAGATATTTGGTTAAGGACTTGTGTACAAACTTGATTTTTTTGGAGTTGGACTCAAGAAATTTTCCCCAAATTATATCTAAAATATGTATTTAAATGCCCACAAGGGGGTGCTGCAACTTTATTTTGTATGATAAATGCTTTTTAAGTGTAATAGTTTAAACCTATTCATGTAGACCCATAAATGAATGACAAATTGAAGACTTTTTCTAACTCCCTTATTTTGCTTTTGTCAGGTGGCTGCGGGGAGAGAGTGGTACATTCATACCATCTACACAGTCCGTTCCCGGGACAATGCAAATCGGGGGATAGGGAAGAGAAGTTTGGAATATCATACGATTGGCCGTCACTCAGATCGTCTGCCTAAGAGTCACCATCGCACCATAAGGTCTTCCAGCAATGAGCCTGACATAGTTGACGAGATTGGCGTGGAAAACAACCGTGGTACCAACATCTTGCACATCTCACTGGACCGTAGCAGCCAGCAGAAGACGAGTCCAGAGAGGGAGATCTTCACCAAAGGAATCATCCCCCGCGAGCTCAACCAGAGAGACAGCGATGACAGGCTGGTGTTAATCATTGGGATCTTTGTTGGATTGCTCCTCACTGTGCTCCTCATTACTGTAGTGGTCTTACTGGTGCGGTCTAAGCAGGAGAAGAAAGAAGTACCCAGGAACTCCACCAGTACAGAACCCATGATTACTCAGAACCTCAGCAACAATGACAGTTCAGAGGTCTAACACGCCAATGATTGACAGATGTAGTTCATTTTTGTTTTGAAAGTGCCTCACAGTTAGCTGAAAAATAAGTTAAGATTTCACATGGAGCAACGCAAACAAAAGCTTTGATATTATTCAAAAAAATGACTTGAAATATTTCTTCACTTCCAAAGACAGGGAGTGGACCGAGCACTAAGTAGGTGATGGATGTGATGGACGTAATTAGTCGATGTCTCAAAGTACTTGTCAAGTTGTCAGCACTCACTTGCTGTTATTGATTGGCAATAAAGCCAATTAATCCAACAAAAAAGATCAAAGGTATTGTGTTTCCGAAGGTGCTACAGGAGATCCCCTCCCCCCCTTATGTTGAATGACTTTGGCCGTTTTGCTGAGGAGGTAAGAAGTTGAATATTACGCTGACGTTATTGTAAAAAGACTTTGTAGACACTGACCATGGCTTGCTTACACTGGAAAAAAAAATATTTTATCAAGGAGTTGTCTTTAGATTCAGAGTGTGCCTAAGACGTTCCCAAGACTTTGAGATTTTATGATGTAAAGTGTTTCTTCAGCGTTATCAGCAAAACATACATTTAAATTAAACAACACATTTTAATGGACATTTCTGTGTTCATGTGTGTGCATGCTTTTAAGTTTTGTATTTTAAGCAGTCTAACCACTTATTTGACTTTGTGAAAAAATGTCTGATCTGCTGTGTTTTCCACCAACCTGTAGTCACACTGTATATCTCAGTATTTATCCATAGTTAACTGTTTTCATTTCCCTGGATATTTTGCTGCTGAAACACTGTTTTAAAACAAATCTGGATTTTATGATTAATATATGGCACTAAATCAAAGAAGAGCATTTCTTTTGGTATTACAGCAGATTTTAAGACAGCTGGTCTGCAGTGGATAGCTTATACAAATGGTTCAAATCAACGTTTTTAAAAGAGGAACCATTTTACACACTTGAAAAAACTTGTACACACTTCGTTTGTGTTGACTGGTGGGGTTTTGTGGCGATTACTGTGACACTGAACTTTTGTGTCAGCTGTGCTGTTTAGTTATTTTTGATCATATTTCACACAAAGGGAGTTAAATGTTTTCCTTCAATTGCTGTTGTTCACCTTAAAAGATGATTTGCTACTATTGAATGTGTTAAGTTATTTTCAATGCATTATGTCTAGGCATGAATCATTCATGCCTTTTGTTTTCTTCTTTTTGAGAATATTAAATATTAATGTGCTCCGTTTTCATTGAAACACGGTTTACCGAGTTGAAACTTTATCTTTGCTCTTCCTCATATCCAGGCGCCTGACTGCCACAAAGCCGATTTCCCCTTCATCCTGTTTTAAACGCTGACTTCATTCCATATTTTATAAATGTTCTGGCATTTGCAGTTTAATTTGAGATTGAAAACAGTTCTATGCAACATTGAATCTAATGCGGTTAAATGTCACTGTCAAGCCTTTTTTCATAGTATTGTTTCACAATCAGTTTGCAACTTTACATTTAACTCTGTATCTGTGTCTTGTTTTTAACATGTGCTTTGAGTGCATTCAGAGAGTTTTATGTATTTATGTATATACATATCCTGTATTTTACATTTAAATGTACTATTTGGAAGTTTTTGGGAATGGTTATTGTTTTTAAAAAAAATGGCATACTGTATTTGCTGTAAGAATTTGTAACATAGACCTGAAGTTCAACATGGTCTGCAAATAAAAATAATTTTCCAAGAAAAATCTTTGAAATGTCTGAGTTGCAATTATAGTGAAATATTGGCATGCTTGCAAAGTCATACAATCAGTAATAAAAAGAAAAACTTGAATATTATTGAAAAAGATGTTTCACCACAGTACTGAGACTGCCCTCGTCAAAGTGTTTCAATGACATCCACATAAAGAGACTGTGGAAGAACCACAGTGTTGGTTCTGTTGGACCTCAGCAAAGCATTTGACAGGATCGACCATGACATTATTGAAGCGACTGGAGAGCTGGGCTGGACTCTCTGGTACAGTACTCTGGTTTTAATCTCACCCAAGCAACAGGAATTCCTTTGTGTGGCTTACGGAAAATAACACAAAATTATAAACGGACTAAAAAAAAAAAAGTTATGACCAGTATAATAGAAGAGATTGCCGATTTGATAGTTGTCCAGCTTTACCTCTCTTTCACAAGGAGGGTAAAGGTACAAAAGGTAATTACAGAAGAAGCTGACTTTTCTTAGTGTTGCAGCGATGCATAGTTAAAGTAAGTTTAGTGGAAGATAGAACTGGTACAAAAAGGAGCGAAATCTCTTTCATAATTTTGGGAGGAGATTGCAATATAATCAAAATACTGTTGATGGATATTGTCAAGAAAGAGATGAGAAACACCCCATCAGTGTCACAATGCTCATCACATCTTTATCACTATTCATGCAAAAGGAGCCTCACCAAGAAGTGTTTATATGTTACAGTACACAAACATTAAAAATTATGAAAAAAAAAAAAATATTTTATTTGGATTTATTACACCTTGAAACTCTCTTCACTAAAGTAAGGAATACGTTTGTTGAACTAAAGGCAAAACAAACAGTCACATTCATTACCGTAGTTCAGTAAACCATGTGCTTTTATTACCAGTGCATATTCATAGAGAAAACAAAAAATATGGGTAAGGTGGGAAACCTGAAACACATTTAAAAAAATTAAAGTTAAAAAGGCAAGCATTTGACTCTTAAAAGATGTCACTGCTTCTGTTTGGCAACAGTTTAAACAGCAGGTTAAGACTATTATTTACGTTTTGTTTTTTTTTTTAAGAAAAAAAAACCCCATTAGATTAAACTAGTGATATTTGAGCTCAGAAAGCACCACAGAGTGAAAGACTAAAGTCTGTGCTTGGATGATAAATAGCGCTGTGGATAACTGAGTGGAACCAGGAGCCCGTTTTGACTACATCCTTCTTCTCTGCTGCAGTACATCTGGCATTACAACAAATGAACAGCAGGGGCAGCACTAGCAGCAACAACTCCCTCTGCGCACAACTCTTTGCTTTTGAATTTTAGTTTGGCATCATGAAGGAAGGAACTTGAGCAGAAAAGACAGGTAGCTTATAAAATCATCATGCTCAGTGAAGTCTTAAGCGTTGATGTGTTCACTAGCCAATCCATCTAATAAACAGCAATGCACATAAATCATTTTTTATGAAAACACAAACATGTAAACATCTTAAAACAGAATTCAGATCCCATTTCCCAAATTTAAGTAATTTTAGTCAGCCAAATTTACATTTTTGTGCACAAAACAATAAAAATTCCTAATATTGTCTCACTAGCACTTTTGTATAAACTTTGAGGGCTCACCTGAGATTTGTGCAGTGTTACTGCCAGACAGCAGCGCTCAATAAAAAGGTATTAACTAGCTTATTAAATGCCATAATTTTAATTAAAATGCTGAATATGGATTTATTTCAAGGCAAATTCGCCGTGGAAATAAGTGGCACTTCGGCACAAATCCTGGACCTGTGAATTCTGCTTCAAGTGGGAAATCTCCCTTAAAAGTTTAAGGAAAAAAAAAAAAAAGCAAAGGAAAAATTAGAAAATAATTTGTAAAGACAGAGCTAGTAGAAAATAAAATAAATTAGCATTTTACATCAGTTTTCCCTTTAAAACAGCTATAGACAAACAAAAAGACAATTGTGCTGCTTAAATAAGCATTTATGACACTTATCTCTAATGCATGTGCTGCGGATGCCGTTCAAAAGCTCCTTCAACAGCTGCCACACGTGTAAAAAAATCCGAAAATCCTTCATTGTTTACTGCGCTCTGAAAAGGCAAAAACACTGCGCGTTTCAAAATCAAACAGCACTTACATACAGAGTGATTTAATATACACAATGTACATTCATGTACAATATATACAGTACATACAGCAAAACCAATGCACGGATGGTGGTATTCATGACAGATGGTGGTAAATGAGAAATGTTTACATTTCATTCCATTGCTAAAGAAGCAGAGCATTGTTCACTTCACTGTAAGCATTTTAGGTAAAACCAGCTAATGTGCACTAACCCGTTGCCTAGAAACTGAGGGGGGGAAAAAAAAGAAAGAAATTTCATGCATCAGGAAAGATTTGAGCTGATTAAATATTTCAGTCTATATCTTAAAGTGTTACCGACAGCCTGACTGAATAATATCACACAAAAATGCACATCCATATATTTGTGTGACCATTTGTCCCGAGGATGCTACGTTACCGAGCTTGAATAAAAAGGAGAACCAACCTTCAATACACATCGTAAAAGGTAAAACAAGTTGACGGTTATATCTAAGAAATATGCTGATGTGCACATCAAAAGGCTGTACTGGAAATATCATTGCACCCTGTGGATTACATTTGTTGTGTCGTCAGTGCTCCCAGTTGAGGAAATGGCCGTCTCGGGTCTCTACTGTAGGTAGCGGTAGACTTTAAAGCAGTGGTTCCCGGAGTCCGCCACCGCCACATGGCCGTCGGATGTTAGGGCCAAGCCCTGAGGGCCGTACAGCGGGTCAGCCGACGTGTTGATGTAGGAGAGGAAAGACCCTGAGCTGTCGAACACCTACAGCAAAGAGACCGCCCTCAAAACCAATATTCAACTGATATCATTTCCCCTTTTTGATTTTACAGTTTGTGTTGTGAAGCAAACCTGGATGCGACTGTTGCCCCAGTCTGCAACAATGATGTTTCCATTGGCATCAACAGCCACGCCTGTCGGAGCGTTGAACTGGCCGTTCCCCTCACCGTGGGAGCCAAATTTGAACAGGAACTCCCCATCAGCATTGTACACCTGTCAGCGGGATTAAATGTGGAGACGAAGAAAAGAGAATCTCTGTTCTTTTTTTTTTTTTTTTAAATCAAAGGAAATATGCACACGTTAGGAAGAATACAGAGACATACCAATATAATTTAAAAGAGTCCAACCATTCAGATTAGATAACTGCTGGACTAATGCTTTTATAAAGTACAACTTAAATACAAAAACAAGAATGGATGAGATAGGTTAACATTAAGCTCCTGAAATTGTCTAACCCTCAATCCTATTCATTTCTGAACTATCCTTAAAAATAACCTATTAAAATTAGTTTAGTTTTTTTTTATTTTTATTTCTGATAAGAGTGATCAAACATACAGCAAGAATTGTGTGGGTAAGAGAAGCTCCACAAAAAAATAAAAAATAAAATCTGAAATATGCACCTGTCATATTATTTATTCAGTCCAACATGGAAACAGAACTGTTCACAGACCCAACATCAACGTCAGTTTTTAGGTGAGGTTTTGTGCGACATATATTGTTCTGACATAAGAGCGCCTTACCTTGACTGAGTGGTTGTGAAAGTCTGTTACCACAATCTCATTTTTGTTGTTAACAGCCACAAAGTGAGGACCTAAAAACGGTACAGCAGACAAAAAGGGGAAAGAATAACTATGAGTCACCTGACAAACAACACGCAAGAGGAAGTTCCACAAACTTTGAAAAACACAAAGAAGAGAGTCATCTCAGAGACAGCGGACGGTGTGAAATAGAAAAAAGATGTGACGTGACAGAGCTGATGAATGAACAGTTAAAAGTTTTAGGTTTTTTGCAGTTCAGACTAATGTGGATTCGTTACTTACTGAAAAGAGGGCCAGATTTACTAAGCTTTGATTCCAGTGCAATGTTTGCACCACTTTTCTCTAAAAGAAAAAAAAAAGAAGTGAGAAGTGAAATTTAAAGAACATGTGAGTGTCATCTTGAAATGCCTGATAGTCATCTTTGCAGCATCTCAGCGAGGCACAAACGCAGCATGCTGCTTCATGCTTTAGTATCTTTAAAATGTATGCCTCTTCCTGGATCGGTTATGAGTTTGGAAAGCAGACAGCATAGGACTTACTGAATTATTTATACAACTTGAACTTTTCTACAGTGTTGTGTTACAACCACAAACATCAATATAGTTGTTTGGGATTTTACGTGATAAGTCAACACAACGCAGTGGATTTTACAATGAGAAAAGAAGAAAATATACAGTTTTCAAAAATAGTTTTAAACTCCTTTCCCACTCATTAACTGCATGTCTTTAAGAGTACATCTTGACTAGAAACCAACTTTTTGGCCAATTTTTCTATGCAAAATAGTTCAACATCCATAAGATTGGATGTAAATCCACCTGTGAACATCAGTTTTCAAGTCTTGCCACAGATTGGCTCTATAAGAATACATCCATTCTTATTCTGTTTGGTTAGTGTTGTGGTGTGGGGAGGAAAACATTTGTCCCAGGTCTCAAACCTTTTCCAGAATTTTTCATGTTTTCTTCCTGAAGTGCTCCAATCATGATCATAATCATAATCATAATCCATTTTCCCCATCAAATTTGACCAGCCTCCCTGCCCCTGTTGGAGCACAGAACAATGTCGCCAACAGATCCTCACACCTGAGCTATGGCTCTTTACAGCTCCTCAGAAGCCACCTTGGGTCTCTGGGATGCTTCTCTGATTAATTTCTTAATAACTTCTCCATATACTATATAGGTGGATTATAGATGTTACTATTTAGTTGAGTTCTGAGGGTTGAACTTGATTTTACTTAGGGTATCCATAAACCACCATGAATAATTTTTTTCTTACAGTCCAAAATCCTAAACTACTTTGTGTTTATCTATCACATAAAATCCCAATAAAAAGTAGTAGTTGGAAGCTATATGCAGGCAAAATTTTAAAACTTCAAGATGTATAAGCAGATTGTGGATATTTAGTACAAAAATTAAACATGCAGAAATCTACATAGACTCCAATTTTAAACAGCAGCATGCTGATCACTTGAGCACTTTAGAGACATGCAGTAAATCTGGCCCATGTCATGCAGCTTCATTTGACGTGCATTTCCTCCTGTAGTCATTTTTAAACAGTCACACTTTGCATACAACAGTAGAAAATACCTGCAAAGTGTCTCTCTGAGGTTCCTCTGGCTCCAAACTTTGTCACCAGCTTCCCATTTGATTGGAAGATGAAAACGCAGCAGGCTTTGTTATCAACAGCGATTATGTGTCCATTTTTATCCACAGCCACACCTTTGGGTCCCATCAATCTCCCAGCACCGATTTTACTCTGCAGATGGGCGAGTCAGATATATTTTTATCACTTAGCTTGTATTATTCACTCAAGTGTATAAAAATAATAATGATAAAAAATATGGCTGTCAAACACTGCTCACCTTAAACTTCCCGTCCGAGGAGAAAATGCTAATCCATCTGTTGTCATAGTCTGCCACTATTATGTCTCCGTTCATGTCCACCGTTACTCCCGTGGGACGTTGCAGCTGTCCCGGAGATCGACCCCGCACACCAAACCTCATTTTAAACTGGCCGTCGTTGGAAAATACCTACATAAATAAAAATATAACTCAGGGTTTCTGCAGGGGTGGGAGACAGAAGTGAATCAGTGGCGAAAACGAACGTCGTCATGCCAACCGGCAATACATTTACTCAAGATCGACAGAAAAAAAAAAAAGCTAGCTCGCTAGCAAGGCTATATTAGCACCTAGCTTCTATCTTCTCCTTTCAAAAAACGCAATGATGTCGCAAAACTTTTCCTGTTTTGCTGACAGAAAAGTCTTGCGAGAAAAAACAAAAACACAACCAAAAACAGAATATGCGAGAACCACGCTACAACAAAATTTGAGACTTAGAATTAATGTATAGTAAGACCAAATATTTCGGACATTTTAAAGCCTTACTTTTAAATGCATGGATTTAAGATTTTTTAAGGATGTGGGGACACCCTGTAATTAAAAATTACTGGAGGAAATGCACGGTGACGAATGGAAGTGGAAACACGGAGCTGGATTCGACGTCAGACCCGAGGTAACGGCATTATAGTTGGTCGGAATTTCAAAATGGCGTCACCCATATAAATTGTTTGTAATAGTTCTTAAACATCCTTATAAGCTTTACTTTTCTTAAAGACCACTTTAAATTTTTAAGTTTAGAGTTGCAAGCGCTACATACAACATTGATTTTAGATGCACTTTTATATGTATCTTGTAAAACACGTTTTCACCACTTCTTACTAATGTTGATGGGAGCAGCAGCCACATTAAAACGTGAAGTTCGCTTTGCAAGTTGTAACTGGGGGTAGGAACGCAGCATAACCATTTCAGGATTATAGTTAATGACCTGTATGCACTGGTTATTGCTGTCTGCCACTACGATGCGGCCATTACTGGAGGCTGAGATGCCCTGAAGATTTGTGAACTCTCCTTTGTCCCGCCCTCTTGTCCCTGCCACGAGAACAGTACGTTGGGTTATTTATGCACACTTCAAGCTGTACATTTCAATTCAGCTGCATGATGCTCAGATTATACAACTCTGTTCATATGTGTAAACCATCATGCAACAATAGAGCCAACAGCTTTCCACCCACCAACTCTGTAGATCAGCTCGTCCTCTATTGGGTTCTCCTTTTTCTTGGTGGTGCTGTACATGCTGGAGGGCCTCCGTACAGCCTTCTGACGGACATGGCCCCCTCCTCCGCTTGGGGACTTCACTCTTCTCTTCACATCCTCTGGAGACTGCAGGACATCTGACGGTTTGACGGCCCGGAGGCGGAACGGACTCCCCCTCACAGGCTGTTCATACAGCAGCAGAGAGAAGGTGAATTCTCCCTCGGAGCGGAGGGAATACCCGACCTCGTAGGTACCATTTTTGTTGTCCACCACCTCAGCTTCAGTGCAAACTCCATCTGCAGAAGCTATTTCTGCCTTCAGAACAGCATTCCCAGATTTCACCAGTTCTCCATCCTTGTCTTTGGTGGTGACGGTAATGGTGGTGTGCTGGCCGACTACTGCGTGTCGCAGGCCTTCGCCAGTGGCGACGCTTGTATGGCCCACGGCCCCCGTTGTGATGAGGACCCCCAGGTTCTGGATAGAGCGTCTCAGTCCGTCCGTCTCTACCTGGCATTCCAGATGTCCATTTTCATGAGGATGCTCAGGGAAGCTGTGTCTCGCCAAAGCGCTGACCCGCTCGCCCATTTGCTTCTGAACCAGAAGGATCTCGGTGGCGCTGCCATGGCTAAGAGCATGTTCTGTGAAGCTGCAGCTGCTCTCAATGTTCTCTTTGCCCTGGAGCAAAGAAGTCAGCTGGGTTTGAAGCACCTAAAGATGAATCAACATGGACACATCTTAAGATGTAAGCCCATACAGTGCCCTGGATATGTTTTCAAACCACAATCAATGGATTTCAATGGGATTTTATCTTAAAAAAACAAAAAAAAAACTGTGATTTCATTGTTACCTTGATTTCTTATTACTCCATGAAAAAATAACTAATGATTACTTGGTTTTTAAAGTAACCGTGTTAGATTATACATTACTTTATTAGTTGTTTTATTAGCTCAGGTTGAGGGACAGCCATTTCTTGTGTAACCCATAAAGATTTTCTTTATGCAAGAGTGTCCAAAAGAAAGCTGATCAGAGTTGATGAAAAATGTAAATGAGATTCCAAGATGTAAACTCCTGAACCCATTTTCCATTTAATCCAACTGAGCTTGAGCTATGTTGCAAAAAAAAAAAAAAGAGCAACACCTTCAGTGTCACAGTCTTGGGAGCTGAATGAGACTTTTAGATGTATACTTATCTCCTTTTCGTTCTACTTAGCAATTCTGTGCAACTATAAATTCCCCCCAAAATACCCCAAGGTTTGTGGTTCTAATGTGACAAAATCTGTAAAAAAAAAAAATAATCAAGTGGTGTGAATACTTCTGAAAAATGCTGTATTAGAGCACGTATTGCTTGAGCTAATGTGCTTAAAATTACAGCATGTCTTCTGCCCTGATGCCAATCACACTAATCATAGCTCTCTGACCTTCTGCTTGGTGCTGCAGATGTTTTCCACCTCTGTAATGAGAGCGGTCTTGCGTTGGTGCAATGCCTTCTCAAGCTCGTCAAAAGTATTACTGATATCAGTCACTGCCTCGTTTTTCCTCTCCATTAGCTGCTTGGAGATGTCATTGACCAGCCCGATGGCAGCTGTCAGCTGAGGTAATCTTCCAGAGAAAAAGGTGAGCACAGGTTAAAAAGTTTCTGACTAAGTATTTCTAAATTCTGAAGTAAATCTTGTGACATATCAAATCCCTTAAAATCCTACCTGTTGCGCACAGTGTCCAACTGGTTTTTAAGAACCGACTTATGCTGCTCCAGCACATCCCTCAGAGGAACGGTCACATGTTCCCTGTGTTCCCCCTCTGTGCACTCCAGACACATGGCTGTCTCACATGATTCACAGTAAAACTCCATTACCTGCAGAGGGAGCAATAGAGCACAGGGACAAAATAGCAACAAGTTCCTCAAAGCCAATTTTACAGAAGTGGAAAAGTCCTGTTTTGGTCATTTTTATTGGGGTTTACCTTTCCTTCATGGTTGGGGCAAGAAAGGGGTTGACAGGTCGAGGCTGCGTTGGCCGACTCCAGTACGTTACACGCCTCGGCTCGACTGCATTCTGTGTCTCTCTGTAACACTTCCATTAGGTTTGTGATGAAGAAGTTGTTCTGAAGGGCCGCCACGCCCTTTTCTGGCAAGATAGACGTCTGTCTGCATACTGGACAGGACAGTGTCAAAGACTGGGGAGGTATGTAGTTCTGTAGACATCTACAAGAAAAACAAAGACAGGAGGGACACCCAGACATGAATCATTGTTACTGATGTTTTTACTAATCTCAGAAGCTAAGCAATAAGCCATAAGGTAATAACCTAGAGAACACAGTTTTATCTGTTAATCTTCAACAATTAAAGGGTTCCTAAAGTATTACATGACAAAACACCCAGACGTTTCCAGACACAAATGTCCAGAGCTCTCGGCTCCTTAAGTCAAAAAAGAAAGCAAAAACACGGGAAAGAAACTAAGGAAAAAGTAAAAGAAGGAAGGAAAAGAGGAAGAACATTGGAAAAACCAAAAAAAAAAAAAAAAAAAATCAGAGAGAAGGAAGATGGAAGGAAACAAGAAAAGAATAAAGGGAGAAAAGGAACCCTGAATATAAAATGTTTTTGCTGTCATATTAATCACAGTTTACCAGTCACTTCAACATAAAGGTAAAATTGTATCTGAATAACAGAGATCTTACTTCTCACAGAACGTATGGAGGCAGGGCAGAACCTTGGGGTTGTGATACCGGTCCAAACAGATGCTGCAGACCAGGAATTGCTTGTCTATCTGCCTGACCACGGGGCTGGTGCTGCCGGTCTCACGCTTGGCCATGATGAGTGACATTCAAAGGTGGAGGGGGCGAGGGGAGACCACTTAACCTGCACATACAAAGAGGAAGAAACAGAGGAAATGTTAAGAAAAACCTTGAGGAAACATTCATACAGGGTGAGGAGGGAGTGTTTGCTTCAACAAACCGAGGAGGAAGTGACTCATGGTTATGATGGGATTATAAATCCTCCCTTAAATACTGTACCAGCTGGCACTTTATGCTCCTCCTCTCTAAACAAACTTTGTCAGACATTTCAGACTTTCAGTCAAAGGTCATTTGACTTGCAATGTGAAAAATTCCAAAAATTGAAAGCAGTGGCAGAAAAAAAAAAAACGTGATTTAAACCACAGAGCACAACAATGACCTCAAACTGATCTGCACAAATATGTTATGTAAAACTGTTACAATGCATCTCATGTTTGATTCCTGGTAATAATTTGCCATGCGCTGTGCCAGTTTTATTATTTATATGAAGTTCAGATAAGAGGATGTCACGCTGGGTCTCTGCTCAGATGAAACCGTATCACTGGGTCAAGCACAGATTAACGCTGCATGTCTATGATGTGTTGTACATCTGTCATGCCGTACACAAGCATCACAAGGGATTAAATCCAAACTGAAAACGCACTGCTGTATCATGAGAACAGTTATGAAAGCATCAATCTATATTTCACATCCGAATCAGATTTCAGGTCACAGTTTGGGAGAAAAAGCGCAGAAAAACAGGGATTAGTAACTACTTCCCCCTCCCCCATCCTCCCTTTTTCTTTGATATTAGTAAGACACGTCTCACTTTATTACACTCTAATGAAAGCAGCACAGTTTGGTAAATGTCCCACTACTGATCTTTACTCATAGAAATACTCAAGACAACCATAAAAATTAAAAATGACAAAGAAAAAAAAAAAAAAAAACGACAAGCAGTTTCGGCTTTTTTAGTTCCCACATTATTACAAAATATAGGAATTAAACTCATCTGGGAAAGTGTGCAAAAACAAGGCATGTCAATACTAGAATGAACTATACATTACAACATTTTCATGGTTGACTTTATGCAACATTATAAATGAAAACTAGACCCAAATAATATTCTGTTATTACTTGTCTCACTAAAAATAAAACATGAAATTCTTCCATCTGACAGAAAATGAGTTAATGGTTAAGAATGTTAAAATTATGACATTGTAAGGATATTGCCAAATACTATGATAATTGGTACTGACTGAAAGTAACCCATTTATTCTTTATTAATCTCTCTTTTCCATCATCATCATCATCATCATCATCATCATGTGCCAACCACTTTCCCTGAGGTTTATGAGCTTGGTCACTAGGATCGATATCAGACACGGACCTGAATGACGGACCTGAATGATGGCGAAGGTCCAGTTCAATTGGCTAAATGTGTTACTGAGAAGCAGAGTTTTAATGCATGGAAACTAAAATATAACAGCTTTCCAGATTTAAAGTCCCAGAAGTCATGTGTGCGATATTGCACACAGTGCAAAAATCAAATGAGGACAAATCTGCAGCGGTAGAGGAAATGAATAGAACAAGCCCATCCTGCTTACCGCTGTGCAACAGGATGAGTCTGGATCCATGACCTCACTCAATATTAGTTTCAGTCTGATTTCTTGGTCAAATTTAAGATGACGATTGTTTACTTGACATCCCTGAAAATCTCATTTGGCTCATATCCAAGCAGAAAGTTGAAGCTTGGCACACTTTTCCATCCTACTTTTGCTTTAAATGCATGAGATATTTTCCTTTGAGAGTAAGAAAAAGGAAGTTAAAAAAAAAAAAAACACCCTCCCCAAATTCCTTCCAGTTCCTTCCCCTGACTCGAAGCAGGCTGAGTTCAGGAACCACCTGTCTGCCTGCCGCGTCGACGGGGAGACGCTCTGTGTGAACTGCGCTGCCTGTCTCACTCCAGCAAGCGGGCCTCCAATGCAGCTGTTCCTCCCTGCAGCAAAAGCAAAAACAGCCTCCAACAATGGCAGCAGCTCTGCTCACAACTGCGCTTCATACATCCCTTTTCATCACTGCCATTTTTTCCCTCAGTTATATAAATGCACTCAAGAGTCAGAAGGCTTCATCTTGGCCACAGACATCTTGCAACTGGAGGATTTTCTCAGGCACACAGACTCTATTGTTTCTGCTTCCCAAGTGATTCGAAGCGGAGTCCCTTTCACTGTCCACACAACAAGACCTCGCCCAACCCTGTAAGACCCCCCCCTTTCCTCGTCTTCCCTAGAAGACCTCCCCTCCCCGTTCTGTTTTCCCTGCAGCATGGACAGTGACATCAGGAGGAAGCTTGATGAGCCAAATCCCTCCAGGCTCCTCCTCCCTCTCGGCTCGCTGGCCGCACAGCCTTTTGGACTGCGACCATCTCCCCCACCTTCGCTTCCCTTCCCTTGTCGCTCCTCGGTTCTCCCAGCAGCCTTTCTTGGCTCGGTTCCTCCCACTCGCCTCACCACAGAAAGATCATCTTTCTTTAAAAACAGTCTCTGCCTGACAGCAGGCCTTAGATGGTCCCAGTGTGCTAAAAGAAAAGCTAAATAAAAAAATGTGAATAAACTAAAAATCAGGGCAAAAGATTAAGTTTACAATCATTGTTCTAAGTGAGCTAGTAAATGACATTTCCACATATATCAACAGTGACACCAAAACAAAAAAAAAAAACTAGAGTCGTAGTACTAGCAACCTGTTTTTATAGACAACAAATGTGTATACAGGCCTACTTTATTACTTCAAATGCAAATTCACGTATGAGCTCTATTAGCATGCACAGAAGGCGAATGTTTGCCAATTCAGCTGTTTGGATTGCAAAGTATTTTTTGGCACTCTCTCCCTGTATTTACAGTTAAGTGGCTTAACGCCCTCCTGCGGGGTCAGGTCCTGTCTGCCATCTGGATTACTGGGTCTAACACATTCAGACGACACCACTGAGTTCATTCAACTTAAATCTGGGAAGAAGATAAACTCTTCATTTGCACAGAAAATGTTAAATAACACACAGTGGTTCTCATCAGACCAGATAAGATAAAGACGCGCTCAAAAGCTCAAACTGTTACACACTTTCACACTGTTACATTAACAACGGTGTGAAATGAAGGAATGGTGGCTCTCTTTTTAGATTTCACAACACAAGTAATTGGGTTCTTCTAGACCCGACATATGTCAAATGAATTTGTGTGTAAGAAAACCGTGGAAGCCATGTTTCCTACAATTACATTCAATGAGTAGTGTGTAATAATAAACAATACGGATTTGCTGGCTAGATAGATAGTTAGCTACATATATGGATAGCTAGAATGATGGCTAGCTAGATTGATGCAAAGCCAATTTTTAGTTATGGGACTGGCACTTTTATGCTTTATGTTTAAAAGAAATTACTAACATCGGTGGACACAGATTTTATTGTGCATCCCTAAATAAATATTTTAACATTTTACTACTTCCGTGTGGGACTACAACCACTATGATATTTATCCTTGTTGTTGTGTAGCACAGCAGAACAGAAACCTGGGACAATTTGTTTCAGCTGTCGGCTTTGTACTGGTCATGCAAACTTTGCCAAAAGTCTCACCGACCTGAAATCAGAAGTGTGATATGCTGTCAAGATGGGGCTTTAAAAATAGACTGCAGTTTATGTTTCAGCCACTTGCTCCCATGTCTTCATGCAGTAATTGTTCCTGCAGTCTGCTTGGATAGTTTCTAGGTATAAAGAAGGCTGCAGTGCATTAAACAGCTAGTCAGGCAGATTAAAGTGGGGAAGGCAGCTCAGGAAGTGCTCTCTATATTACCTAAAGCCCCTTGTCAGCAGTAATGCTCTAAATATTTTGTTTGAGCTTTAAATCTCACTGTTTTAAAGCAAAGTATTCACTAAGCAGTAAATCCAAAAACGGGCAACCTCATTTAAACGCAGCTCTAGCATGCTGACTGCATTGTTTCATTTGTGATACTGACAACCCAGGGAACAGGAACTGTTGGTGACGTTTGAGAGTCGCCCACCGTTTTTTTCTTTTTTCCTTCTTCCTTTTTTTTAAAAAGAGACGGCTGAGAGGGCATCAGGGGTGCTATAGCTCCATGATGACTCATCAGTCATTATCCACATAACACACAGTACCTTGGACAAAAACTAACTAGCCCTGCTGCTTCCGCTTGGCTGCACCAGCTGAAGGAATCTGTCCGAATACATCAGTCTCTGTCAGAAAGGCCACGGACATGAACTTCAGTATGAATGTTAGTTTTTCATTAAAAAGCAGAAAGCAACCTGTGGTGTGACAGGTCAAGGTCTCAAGACTGTGCGAAACTATAGACTTCTCTTTGTCAAATTATTTTCAAAAGAGTTGATAGCCAAATTATTCAATTACAGAGGGTCAGTGTGTGAAGTGGTAGAAAATATCATTTAAACTTTTGGATAAATCACTTCAGTGGCTGCATGATAAGAGAATGTTCAGAATCAGGGATGAAGAAATTAAAGATTTATTTGAAAATATGTCTGCTTGGTGGTGTGGCGAAGCTAACATTTATTGACCCAAAGTGAGTGCCACATTTTACAAAGCCTTTGATTAACTTAAGATATTACATTTATCTGTTTTGTTTAATTTATCATAATCACAAATGTCAATTACCTCCATCAATAAATATGTTTCTTTTTATTGATTTCATAACCCTTTATTATTCTTGGTACCATCCTTCATGGCTAACTCTGGCATATTTTGTAATGAAGCATTGTCATTTTTGAAATAATCAAACAACTCACGCCGCCACAAGTTACAGAAGAATTATAAAACAAGTGCATGTTAAAATGATTTAGACAGGTGAAACAGCTTTTGATCAGGATGAAAACATTAAATCCCGACTTGATTTCCTCTAAATGTTAACTATAATCCAGGTGATGTGATCGAAAGTCATTGTACAAATACATTTATGTATTGTCTCCTTTGTTGTTACACACTCATTTTATTTAAATCAAGATGGTGACCTGGCTCTTGCAAGGAAAACCATTACGTATGGATGGATGGATGGATGGACAGATGGAGTCCAGTTAAACTGCATTGAAGTTCTATCAAGGATTTATGAGTTATATAAGTGACAATGAGCATCTTAAAAGGTCCAAACTTGTGTCTCAAAGCTATTAAAATTCTCAGCTACGGTTCAAAAGTAATTTAATTACATTCCAGAGAAAGTGCTGGAGTGACCAGTGTTTTCTCTGATCACAGAGCATAATGTGACAAAGCGGTGCCCCTCCCCCACCTGTTGCTACCCACCATCAGTGAACTGCCTGAAAGAAGGCTTTTCCTCACTTGCAAGAAAGACTAATCGACTTATTTAGAACCATGACTAACTTTCAAAAAAAAAAGACAAATCTCAGTTATGTTATAAAACATAAAATAGCACCACTCAAATTACTGCAATCATTGTACAGACACATTTATGTATCGTCTCCTCTGTTGTTACACACAGCACTCATATTGCTGCTGCATTGCTTTAAAACTACATTGGTTAATGTCTTTGACTGCAGCTGGACTGGAACACACAATCTAACTGCCTGTAATCAACCAGCTAATATTGACGTGTTTGTCTGCATGTCACTCTGCAAAGAGCAGAAGAGCAAAAGGTGATAATAATCTGAAATTCTACATTTTTGCTAACGTATGTATAGTTAAAAATAAACAAAATTTTTTTTAAAGACATTATTAAATAATTTTCTGACTGAAACCATTTTTTTTTTTCAGTTTTTTGGGATTTACTTAGTAAGTACTCTTGCCCTAAACACTGTATTTATGGTTTGTTTTTGGTTAGTGTTATAACAGGGAGCACTGAATTTAAAAAACAGAGTCCATGATTGATCTTTTTTTTTTTTTTTTTTTACTGCCACATGATCCAGTCTGGGTTCAAAGGTCATCCTGTATCTGGCCAAACTGGACATAAAATTTTAAATCCATTTCAGAAGATGCACTGCTATCACTTTCCTTTGTATGAATACAGACAAGAAGGCAGTCTAAAGATCATCATATTGAGTATGAAAACCAAGAGAAATCTGAATCCCTGACACAGACATGGAACAACTGCTGAGTATCTGCCCTCTGGCGCAGCATCCAGGACCGTCTGGCAACCTCTCAGTGACCCAGAGAGGAAGGGGGGAGAAAAAGAAATAAATCACCTCAACACCTCCACAATCTACTCTCATAAAAGTAACCTTTTAACATAATTAAAGAAGCAACGACATCAAGGGATAAAAAGACCCATCGGGGCTCACTGTTTAGGCCAGAGGTGCAAGACTGATGCATCTCTCTGATGCTGTTGCTGCAGTGCAATCGCACAAGTAGTCATGGGCTGACATATTTATACGAGCCTCTGAGAGCTCCCCAGCTGCAAAACTCTATACAAATTCAGATCAGACATGCAATCAAAGATCCCCCTAATCCTCGAAACAAAAGCGCATGTATGGCTGATTGCAGAGCCCAGCCCTCAGACTGCAGCAGAGATGCCCACCTGCCACAGAGCCCAGCCGGCAGCCAGCTCAGAGCCAAAATGGAGAACTGAGTGGGCAGCTGGAGGAAGCAGCAAAGAATAAGAGCACAGCAGAATATATAATTTTTTTTATGCATACACAGCTGAAATAAAAACCCTCAACGCATCCAGATAACGAAGAGAACATACTATAACAAAGAACACCACATAATCACAAATAAGGAGCCCTCTGTGATTTATCAGTGCACAGCAGCTGCTTCAGATGGGCCAATCAATTATTCATCTGCTTCCTCCTTCCCTGGTCATTGCATTATGGAGGACTCCAAACAAGATGAGAAAGCAGAAACGCGATCCCGCAAAAAACAAATGACAAGCCCAGATTGGATTGTACTCACACACACTCCCAAGCAGGAGGAACCGGGGGGTCAGCACTGCAGGCGGTGGAGAAAGATTTCCATTGTCAGGTCTCCTCAATTCTCAACAGAACCCACAGACAGGGCGACATAAAGGAAAGGGCAGGGTCTGTCTGGAAGAAGACGGGGACAGTAAGGAAGAGGACGCGGGAAAGGAGGAGAGAATGGGCGTGGATTACATGCAGCATTGGTCAAATCTCCAGTGGGAGGAGTTGAAGAAGCCAATAGAAAAAGGAGGGGGCAGGGAATATGGAAATGAGCTGACATCTCAGGATCTGACTAAAAGGAAGAAGCCTGTCTGGTGCAAAGGGGCTTGGCTTTTTTAGCAACCACCCATTACCCTTAAAAGGACAAAGGATGCAGTTTGTTGCAATGAAAATTCAGATCGCTGGTATGCAAAGTATTGTTAGACTGTGAACACAAAATTAATGTAGATCTAGATTAAACAGTTCTGTACTAACTGGTTTGATTTACCTACTTTAGAGTTTTATTTTACTCTGTTCTCCGTAGAAAGATAAAACAAAAAACAACAACAACAAAAGGAAAATTGTCAAATACTCAGAGTATGATGTCAGTGAGAGTCATCACCATGGCCGGATGTAAGAGGATGGGGGCCTGTGGGTTGGTAGTGGTGCCACCAAAAGGAAAGGGGTGAAGAGGGGCCACATAAATTTACATCCACAAAAAAATTGTGAAACTGGCCTGTCTTTCCAGATGATCATCTATGCACAATATTATGTATGAATTTGAGACAGGAAATGAAAAATGTAAAATTACTTAAGTAATTATCTATCTTGTTAATGTCCTTACCTGGGGCATTTAAATGTCCAAATACTGTATATTAAATCGACATTAACTTTTATAATATCCAACTTTCTTTCACGGAAGCAAAGTACAATAAATTGATGGATAAGTATAGGCTTTTGGCACTTAAAAACTTTTCATTAAATAATTTTTCATTTATTATTATTTTTTAAGTTCCATAATTTCTAAAATCATCTATCCAAATAAACATGCTCCCCCAACCCTAAAATTGTTTTTGTACTTTTTCCAGGCCTGCAGAGTGGGAATGTGGCACAATTACCGAAATGCCCTATAAAAAAAACAAAGAAAGAAAGGAAAAAGAACTGTGGAGGATTTGCTTGAAGAAATTTGTTTTTACATCTGATGGGCTCCAGGTCAAGGGTTAGGCTTGGAGACAGGGATATTTTATATGTGTTTTGAAGAGGTTGCATATTGGAATTTACTTTAAAAAGACCTCTGAGTGTTTGCACTTTCTTGTAACTAAACAATACAGCTGATTTTTTTTTTTAACAAGAACAGATCAGGTCATATTACTTACTGCATGAGTCTGCTTTCACTAAGGAAAGAATGGTTTTTATGCATACATATACAGCATAAAAAAATATTGATTGCAGCTGTACTGGACATACTTATCTTTAAATAGTATATTGAAGATTCAAAACTTCTAAAGAAAAAAAAAATGTGCACAACACCTTTGAATCTGAAGTTTTACTTCAGAAGATGGTAAAAATACTGTATCTTCTTTGGCAAACAGATGAATGTCAGAAGGTGGACCTGTATGATGATGTACTGTACTGTGTCCACAATAAGTGAGCTGATACATTCAGTGGGGGATTAGTTAGGGGGTTGGGTCTGAAGTAAAGGGCAAACACAGACTTCTACTCTCCAACTCGGTGTTGCCATAGAGACTGCCTCCAGCTTAGTCAAGATGGCTGCTGCAATCTGACAGCAGCAGATCACCAGGACTGAGACGGCCTCACAATATACAAATAAGGAAAGAACCCAGATTTCTGTTTACACGTTTTTAATAAATCAAACTCAATTAAAAAAACAAAAAAAACAAATCACATATTATACATGGTATTAAATAATTATATTAACATTTTGAATGAAAGTACAAATCTGTATGGAATTTCTGATCATAAATATACATAAATACAGTAAGCTGGACACTAGACATGACTCCTGTTTATTCATGCATACAGGTCCTATTTTCTAAATTACCTATTCATACCTATAGAAAGAGTTTTAAAGATAAAATGGTACACAATGTTTTAATTTTTTATAATTTTAAAGTTGATATATCACAGTCATTTAAATAATCTCTTTCAAATAAACAGTAACAGCTATCAGTCTGATAATTCCAAATATTTTACTCATTTTCACTGCGTCATTGCGCGTAATTGAAACCAGCAAATAATAGTAAAGAGTTTCTATATTCTATGTTTAACAGTGAAATATCCACAAAGGTTCAACATAAATTAGCAATTTCTATGTATGTCTCTGTGAGCTTTTGCCTTTTTTCCCCCCAAATTAAAGGAGGACAACAGATGTGTAATTTAGCAGTTCTGTATGACAACAGGTTCTGTTATAATATTAACAGTGTCAAGTTTTTGTAACAGTATTAAACATATATTCTCAAGTTAGAATCAGCATTCTTTTTTTTTTTTGACAAATACTGGCCCTCATTCAGCTCTGCTCAGATACAGACAGCCTTTGTAACACTGACCCATTTCACATAAAAACAATAGCTGAATTCAGCGTGACTGAGAGAAATGACAAGCGGCTGCTCCTTTGTTGAGCTTCAACAGCAACTAGAGGCTGAGAATCAGAGGAATGAGAGCTTACAGATAAAATCACAATTGCACAACATCAAATTAACCAAACTGTAAATAAGCAGACATTACACACTATCACTACAGTAAAAAAATAATCAAATAAAAATCCTAACATATTTTCATTTCGCAATGTCAGAATCTCTTGACTTTGACCTTCTCATCACTTTCTCTGCATTTTCTATTTGGTTATTGCTTTTTTTTTCCCAGACCAAGACACACAATGTAAGCATTTTTTAATTTAGCCAACATATGATTGAATGTAAATGACTTCAATAAAATAAAAATGTGACAATGTGTGTCTCCCTCTCTTTTGGCAATCAACAACTTACAAACTACCTGCAAAGTTTCAATGAATCTATATTCAACTCAATCACTGTTAACTCTCGCCATCTAGTGGTAAAACATGCGAAATGTCTTCTCTTAAAACATTCCCCTAACAATTTCTCACAACTTTCTTTCATACCTTTACCTTTCTATCAAAATCAAAAATTAAATGGCTACACTATTATAATGTAACAACAAATCAACTATATTTATGTCTGATTAAGTAATACATAAGTTACATTTTAAATTAATACAACTGTTCCCATCATTTTTTAATTTAAAGCCTACACACTTGAATCTTCAGGATCAGTTTCTTTGCTGCTCGGTGATTTGCTTATGTCTCCAAAGCGTCTTAAGAAACTGAAAAAATATCCAGAGCCCTCAGTCTTTAACCAACCACTCCTGGGAAGAATATTTTCAACATTAGTGTGTTGGTGGCTCTCTTTGCGCTCCATTGACTTCTGTCCTTGTTTTTCCTGAAGCCTTCTTTCTGAAGCCTGGTCCAAGGAATTGCTTGGCTTACTTTTCTTTTCTGCCGATGGAGAATTCTGATCCAGACTATAAGATTTTTTTATCTTGTTTGAAATGTCAGTGAAATCAATTGCCTCTTTTGAGGATGTGTGTTCAACACCCTGTCTTTGCTGGGGTTCCTTGATTTGGACCAAAGGATTTGGACTTTTAGATGAAGACTGAGTCTGCTTATTTTCTTTCTCTTTTTGCGTTTTAGAAACTTTAGTAGGCACAGTGTGTCGGCGGCCAAGATTGCGTTTCGTGGAGGACTGTGGGCCAAGCAAAAACTGAATCAAATCCTCATTGGTTGGGTCTCCAGGATACCTTTGCGTTTCCTCATCAAAGGTGAACTGGCGAGCCAAGGTCTTCTTGACAGGAGGGGATTTCTGGTTTTCCAGAGAGTGATCCACAGAGGAAGAACTTAAACGACTGTTCTGGTACTTTAAAACCTTTCTAGAGGCTTCACGCAACTTCTGCGCCTCTTCCTCATTATTGTCTTGTATATCTTCCTCTTCATCATCTTCAGAAGTGGCAGAGGTAGACTTAATTTTGGGAAGAGTGTGGGTTGTTTTAGATTGGCTCGTGGAATCCTCGGAATACACTTTGTCCAACGGTTTTGTCTTTTCTTCAAACGTAGCTATGTTTTTAGAGTCATTCTGTTGAAAATGTGACTGTTCTTGTTTTTGTGGAAAGTTCTCAGTGAGCTCAAATGCAGAATTCCACTCTTTTTTGACCATATCTTTGGCTCTGAAAGTGTTCCTGTGCTGTAGCGTTCCATTTGAAAGGTTTGTCTGAGAATTGATTTCTGACAGGCTCCCATTAACTGGACTCCCTCTTGTGGGGCTTCCATTGCTTGATGAAGGCTTCCCCAGTCTCCTCCTAGAGACGCGTTTAGTTAGGGCGTTCTGTAGAACATGCTCCAATGCAACACCCTCCATTTCCTTGTCTCTACTTGAACAGGTTGCAGTGGAACGGCGCTTGGCTGCATTCTCCAATCTATTGATGTGTTTCCGTTTCATGTCTGCCATCTCTCTTGCCTTGTTTTCCTGCAGAAACATCTCCACGTTAATGAATCAGAGCAAGATTTTTTATTGTATAGCAAAGACAAGAGACATGCCAGTGTGTAGATTTACCTGCATAGCCCGGATAAACCTTTGGCAGAAAGAATGAAAGACAGAACAACATTCCTCCAGCTTAAAGGTCTTGGAGTCTTCACAGAAGTACTCAGCCACAGAGTCACTTACAGCCTGAAGTTCTTCAAAATGAGTCTCTACTTCTCCCAAACGAACATCAGCTTCCTAAATTGAACCCAAATAAGTAATTAGAAAATGGATTCATAGTTTTACGTATTCAGAATTAAGACAATGTTTAACATTTCCCACTGCTGAAGGCAACGGTTACCTTTAGAAAACCCTCCATCTGTTCTTTTAGTTCTTCCTGTTTCAAAGTGTCTGCTTTGGCGACTTGTACTTTCTTCTTTTGTCTTTCAATCTCAGCTTCAATGTCACCTTTAATTATCCTGAAATAATGTTAAAATATTCATCAACATTTTGACTGCATTCCAAATATAAGGACAAGAAGATTATTTTTGCTAATTTTTACCTTGATCCAGCTTCAATGTGTTTGAGTTGATCTGGAAATTTCAGCAGTGCCACATCTACCTTCTTTGCTTGCTGTAATAAACACACAATTTAGCTTAAGAATCACATTTCTTCAAAAATTTAATCACAGACCACTTTGCTAGCTACATCTGTTTGGAAAGATTTAATGAATCAGCCAGTCAAAAGGCAGCCACTCAGTACATTTAGGAATCTAGGCTCTAATTATTTCAGGAACTGCTGATAAATCAGGATTTTCACATCATTCCTTGAGTTTACAGAGAATGGTTAAAATATTTTTTGAGGCTTAGCTGTGTCGACTAAATGGCATGCTGATCTATTCCTCATCTATGCACACTTATCCTCGCAGAGTCTTGGGGTGTTGGGGCCTATCTTCAGAATTTGTCAGACAAAAGACAGGCTAAATCCTGGATAGGTCTACAGGCATTTCAATTTAGATTATCCAATTAACCTTCAGGTCTTGAATTTGAACTGTGTAAGGAAGCTGTAGAACTCAGCAAGAACAAGAACGGTGCTAGCAGCTGTTCAATTGTGCAACCTTACAATAAAAAAAAAACAACAACAACAAAAAAAACTACTTACCATCACAACATAATGCATGAGATTCATTCCAGGTTTGTTTGCTTTGGTGTCTGCCAATTTCAGGAGAGATGACATACGGAAGCCAACTGCACTGCCTGCGTAGCCCCCCTGCAAATAAACACAAATCTTCAGGTCAGTAATGCAAAACACAAAGGAAAGTTCTCCAATATATCAAGAGTGCAAATTAACTGCTTACAGCATTCATGTAATTTCCTGTTTTCAGCACCAAGCGAATGACAGAGTGTAAATTATCACACTCCAACAGCTCTAAAAAAGAAATACAGTGTTAGCAGCGAAACTCAAGGGTTTCCAGTCCTAATTTATTAGTCATGTTTATTGTGAAATTAGCTCAAGCAACAATACCTTTTCCAGCTTCTGTGAGAGTACCAATGAATCCTGTTATTTCCTTCATGAGAGTGAAGAATTCCTCCTTAAGCACCAAGCATCTCAGGCGCTCTTCATAACTAACGGACCACATGTAAACCAACTGTTAGCCAGCCTTGAAAAAGTTCTTTGAACTTTTGAACTGGTTTGTCACATTATAGCAGCACACTTCTACTAATTTTACAAGGATTTTCTGTCATAAACCAACGCAAAGTAGTGCCTATTTTTAAATTTGCTGTTCATAGAGGTATCGTCTAGCTGCTTACCTGGGCATCTTTATCAGCATTAGCATAAACAGATCAGCTTCAGGGAGGGCTGATGGGTCACCTTTAAAACCGACCAACTGCTTCATCTGAATAAATGAAAAATAAAGCACAAGTATTCAAACCAAGTCATTTGTTTTCCCATTGGTATACCTTTATTAAAACTGTGCAAAATTAATCAAAACAAATTAAAATAAATACCTCCCCCTCATCTGGCAGCAACTTGCACATTTCCCGCAGTTTTCCTGTGCCAAAACCGAGCCCATTTCCCGACTGAATGTCTTGAATCAGATCCTTCACAGGGCTGTGGATGGAGGTGGAAAGATCACCAGTCATAACCAATCAGAGTGTAATTAATGCTTGTGTAGGCCTGTGACTGATGAGCTGTAAGTCCATGTTAAGACCATCCTTTTGTTTGCATGAAAGACTTGAGTTCCTGGCCTTTACAAGCCTCTACCTGTTCAAAATGGTTTGCAAAGACCTAACTTCAATCATAAAGAAGAGAAATGCGGTACAGGGCAAAGAAATGATGGATGAACCTATGTTACAAAAATGCTTATGACATAACAAGCCTTCCACATTTTCTGTTTGCACTGCAGTAGAATAGCCTGTCAGTTTACTTACAGATGTTTTACAGGATAAACAACGATGCAGTTCCATTTCTTGCTGGGGCTGTTGTGGTTGCCAAACAGCCTCTGACAATACATTTACAAGACTTTCATTTACCGATCTGTACTGAATACCACAGGGAGGTCACAAAGCATGGATCAGACCTGTCTGGGCATGTTGTCTTTCAAAGGCTCGTAAGCGTCATGTAGCCATGTCAAGCACAAATTTATCTGTCTCATCGTGTTGTTTTTACCCTCGGTATGAAGAAATTGTTGAGCAAAAACACTTACACCCTAAAAGCACAGCCACTGACTCACCGCTTGAACTGCTTCAGGAATATTCCAATGTTCATGCTCCTTTTGGAGCCGAGGATGGTAACCTGGAGATGGAAACAGACAAAGACACGGCAAACAATCAGTCGAGTCAGTTGTTAAGATAATTTCACTATTGGCTTGAGAAGCATCTTTTTCTATCACATACATCTCTGCGTTCCAAAAAAAAGGACGGCCGATTCCAAAGGTTAAGGTTTCTTTGAGTTGTTTCTATTGAACAGTCTGAGTAAAGATAGCCTTGTATTCTGAAACAACATTTACTTAAGCTACATTTTAGTCCATTTTATACAACAAAACTAGAATCCTTCAAATCAGTTTGATTATCTATGGACAGAGGAAATGTATGGCATAAGGTGGTCACTATAGGATCTACTAAAGAGACAATTATTTCTTCCTTTGGCAAACATGATCAATAGGGAGACTCCACCCTTGTACTGAGTGATCCTACAGCCATACACAATGTTCCTAAGATACTGTTTTCTAAACTTACTTCAATTCATGGTAACAGCTAAAAGGCTTCAAAAATATGTTTTTAATCCTCATTTATTTTAACAAACTAAATAAGAGATAACTTCATGATCAATAGGGAGACTCCACCCTTGTACTGAGTGATCCTACAGCCATACACAATGTTCCTAAGATACTGTTTTCTAAGCTGACTTCAATTCATGGAAACAGCTAAAAGGCTTCAAAAATATGTTTTTAATCCTCATTTAACAAACTAAATAAGAGATAACTTCTATCCATTTCTAATGAATAATTCCCAGCACATGAGGCTGTAAGAATCTGAAGGGATGTTTTCTGTTTATCTCACATGTAAGCCAAGGGGGAGAAAGGAAATCAATCGGGGTCAAAGGAACAAGTTTTCATGTCTAAGTGTTACACCGCAACAAAATTCCCAACATTTTAATGTATGGCTTCAATCCCTTGACCTCCAGTTTCTAAATGAGAACTTATCTAGCAGAACACCATATGGGTAAACTCACCATCTCTCCTCCAGTGCCAGAAGGTAGCTGCCCCCTCACACTTAAGCGGTTCAGGGCCTTTGGATGCTGCTGACCATGGTTGTGGCTAAACAACTCCTCCATGTGATCAGTGTCCAGCTCATACTGGCCATCAGTCTTATCTGATGTCCATATGTTGTGCTTTCCAATCACGCTGTGTTTGGGAAGAGCTTCCCAGTTAAAATTGCGCATCCTGGACCGCCGGCGGTCTCCCCAATCCATGAGGCCACCTCCATGCTGGGGAAGTCCAGGAGCTGGAGGTGGTGGTGGTGGAGGAGGTGGTGGTAGCGGTGGAGGAGGTGGTGGTGGAGCGGGGGGATTCACTGCTTGCATCTTTGAGGGTCTCAGCAGGTTTAGGGAGCCTTAATGATCCTGGTTCAACACATACATGATGTTATCTTATGTAGTACAATTGATTTAAGACTTGTTCCAAAACAGGAAAGCTGAGCTGAAACTGAATATAGAGCTGATTTATAGCTGTTAAAATAAAGAAAGAAAATCATTTAATCTTTAATTTTCTTCCAATACATTTAATATTAATTACAATAACACAACTCTACTCCAAGAGGTCCCGTAGCATAAAATAAGTGATACTGCAGTTTGCGCCAGACTATATTCACAGGTCATTCTCTTATCTACATGTTTTTTGGAAAGAGAACACATGATCATGCTTCAAATAGACAAGATTGCGTTTTTGTTCGAAAACGAAAATATTGAATACAGTCTTTTTACAAACTTTTCTCTGCATATTTCCGTTATCATAACTTTGGTAGGCGATTTAAAATGTAAATCAAAGAACTTACATGTTTAGTGCCTATATGAAGCAGTTCCATTATCCGTCCTTGTGGTCCTCCTGTTGAATCCTAAGGAGCACGAGTTGCATTAACTTGGATAAGGCGAGGAGAGTTTCGAAATGTACTGCGTGTTTGACGACACGCCTAGGTAAGTCACTTCCATGATATCCCACGCCTTCCCGGCACAGCTAAGTCTGGCGTTTAGCCCGAAGTTGCAGTTGTTTTGGGCATGGCGGCAGGAGTCGGCTGTTCTCTCTGACCAGCAGCCCGTGCGCAGCTCATGTGAGCAGACCGCTGGATTCCGGCTGCCTGATAGGTGTCCTGTCTGAATTCCTATTGATTTTGTGAATTTCTGAACGATTATGCACCGCTGAGATAAAGTCACAAGCTGTGAAAGTAAAAAACAAAGTTCTTATTCTTATTTTGTATTTACCATTTTCGCTTTCTTTGCTGTTTAGCTCTTTAATTCCCTTTCTTTCTCTTCTCTTTGTTTTACACGAAAGGTTTAAAATTATGACTCACACGTGACCTCAGTAAAATTACAAATGAATTACCTGTGATTAATCAAAAACTTTTTGTTTGTTTGTCTGAGTTCACTTTCACTAGCCTCACCCAGGTGATTGCTGTTAGACCCAGTGGCGGTTCTAGACTATATTTGGTTGGGGTGGCCAAGGTGGGGCCAGTGTTTTTTTTTTTAGTTTTTTTTAAATTCATTTTACTATTATTATTATTTCAATGGAGGCATAGTACAAAAGGATTAAACACACACAAACTTCAATATTTTGTTATATAATACATTACTTGCAACTTTGGAGCTGCAAATTCTCAATTTGTCTAAAGCTAAAAGTACAACACCTTAACTTTTAATTTGTTGCTAAAGCAGGAGTATTATGTTAATGTTTTTAACATATCATGTTACAATGTGATTCCCTCATCAAAAGCAACATAGTGTTGCTTTGATTTCCCCATCGTACGTTTGAGAAATCCTTTAATCTCCCATGGCAGCCATTTGGAGGTGCTTAAATACTGATACAAAGTGCTGCTTTTCCCACAATGCTCCTCTCATCTACAACCACCCATATGGTTCTGCAGAAATTCAACAGATAAGAAACAAAGTCACTGACATTCATCACTCTGAAACTATGAATTTGGGACTCCAGTGAACAGTAGTGAGAGTTATAACCCACAAGTGAAAATACATTTGTTTCATATGAAAACATAATACATAGTAAGCTTTAGTTCTGAAGAAATCTGAATGCAACAATAATAGATAACCACAAAGTTCAATGAAACTTATAACATCCAGCACTTTATTGGAAATGCAGACAGAGGAAAAATACAACCAGCCAACTACAACCTTAGAGAACCCTCAGTATTATACACATATGTTACAAACAGGTGAATAAATAAAATATGAAAAAAGGTACGATCTACATTCCATCTTGGAAGGGACACTGACCTTTGTTTTTAAACTAAAGTGCATTCATTATTAGGGGTTTACTGTTTATGTTCTATAGTTTGAGACTTTAAGAACAAGTCTCGCATCCTGTTCATAGCTTTACAGTCACCTGCTATTATACCAGTCAAAAATTGACTTGGCTGAAACTGATTATTTTTTAGTCTATGTAACTGAAATATATGCATTTACTGACAAAGGATCAAACAAATGCACTGATGTGGAATATGACAAAACACACTAGGGTAAAGAAAGTTTGTTTTAAAAAAGAAAAAAAGAAAGAAAGAAGCCTGTAGTGTTGCTGCGCTCATTACAGCATAGTGTATCTGGGGATAATCAAAAAATTAGAAGACCAAAGTGATAATGACTGTTTATCAGAGTAAAGAAAAAAAGTAATTTCATTGCAAATATTAGTTCATTGTACAATGACCCTTCTGGAAGGTATTTCACAAAGTGACAGGAGAAACATGATAGGTTACTTTGAAGAACATGATTCAGAAAATAAATACCATTTAAAGATGATATGTCATAACCTTATGTACAGCATCTCAGGGATGTGATGTGCTGCTCCAACTTGTAGACTTCCTCAAATTTAATATACACCAACATGTTACATGTATCTTTAGGTAAAAATTAAAAATAATGTGCAAAACTGCCCGAGGGAACCTCCATACTAAACTACAACCTTGAACATAAATAAGTGACATGTCTGAAAATGATTGTGCCAACTATAAGAAGAGCAAAATAAGAGGTTTGCAATGTAACAAAAAGAAAAAAAGAATATTTTCATCTATGTCATAAATGATACTAAAAAAACATTACAAAAAGGTTTTTAATCTGGGTCCTAATCATTTAATATATATCCTTCGAACCACTCATCTGTTGCGTCACTGAAAATGTCAAGAAGCAGATGAACTTTGTGTGTCCATTACTGCTCCTCCAGCCAGGAAGGCTTGTCTGACCCTGGAGGCTTTAACTTTACATTGAACTGTATTAGAGTTTGTTCCAACTGCTGCTGGTTGCCAGCAAAGTAAGCTGAGATTGCATTATGGAAGAGAAGCAGCTGCTTGTGCATCACCTTCACCTAGGAAAAAACAAATGAGAAGGAGCATTAAGTTATTGCAAACAAAATGGAAAAAGGAATATTTAAAAATTCAGAGAGAAACAGTCCTTTAAACTTTCTCATGTCATGTTCTATGAGAAGCACAGACTGTAATATATATTAGTGTGATTTTATGACAGCCCAGTGCAAAATAGTGCAAAAAGTGAAGTCAAAGTGGTAAGATTTTCCCCTGATCTGTCTCATGTGTTCTTTGGTCTTCATGGTGTTTGTTCGCTAACGTCTGACAAACTAATAAAGTTAGGTTAAGTTATGTTGTAACTAAGGGGACTGGATTTATAGTGGGACTAAATCACACACTGGTGGACGGACTCCATGTAATAATTAGATGACTTCTGAAAACAATGGTTGTGTTGGATTTTACAAGGCAGAGAAAAGGGGGTATGGGCTAAACAGAGTTTCTGAATGTTCCACCAAGTAAAATTTAAGATTTTTTAAAGAACATTAGGACAATAAATGTAAGCCCTATATCACGACAAATGTTTAAGAGAAATGTTTTCTTTTCAGGGGACTAAAAGTGTGGAATCTTTTTGTGGCTCTTGGCATGGGCTTTGTGCTTCTCACGTGGCATATGGCTCTCTACAGCCTTAACCCCTGTAGTGCCAAGCTTCTTTTACACAAATCACAGTGATACAGCTCTCTCCATTCTTCACATTATTTGTTTAAACTGTTTACTCAGTTTTGCCATTATGTTGTGTCTCTCGTGTCTTTATGTCTGTCTTTGTGGGTTTTTTGTTTTTTTGCCTCTCAAGCGCTTTGTCTTACACTAGGCTGCTTTTTTAATACTCAGCATTATTACAACCAACTAATTTCCAAGTGACATTTGAAAGCAGCACCTTATTCTTCTCCTTGGTTTGCTAGTTTCGGCTTAAACACCACATCAAGCATCAGTGATCTCAGAGTTTGGGTGTGGTCACATTTGTGCCCCTGCGTATGTGTAACCACATCCAACAGTGATGTCATGGCATAATCACTGAAGCATGGCGAGCTTGCAATGACTTGCATAAAATTGATCAAATTCCTATACAAAGACTTTTATAAGAATTGAAAATGGAATGTTTTCAAGGTGGAGTAAAGGCTTTGTTCAAATGCAAGTAATAATCAACAGTGTGTATATTTGGAAACTGGTGTAGCCCAACTAAGTGTTGAGACCATCAATGCATTTATCCGACAAAAATGATAAAAAGAGAAACTGCACAAATTGTTAATTTCCTAGAATTTATCGCAACGTGTAATTACTAGAACTGGGACTTTGATGCGTTAATTTTGATATTTTAGATAGATTTTAATTTGTGAAAAAAAAGTTATTTCAATCAATTGCGTTTATTTTATTTATTATTTTTACAAACAAATAGTTACATGAATGATTAGGGGTCCTGAAACACTTGAAAGCTAAATTAGTATAACAGCACTTTGCACCAATCGGCTGGTTGAAAAACCAAAATAAATTAAAAACAACAAACATCTTTGTTGTTGAGCTCATGTCTCTTTATCCAGTAATTTACAGTCAAAAAGGGTTTTTGAATCTAAAATGTTGCTTATTTTGTTGATGCATAGTTTTCAATTAGAGTGTGACTAATTACAGACCTCGAAATCAACTCATTTAAAGATTTTATTTGAGTCCCACCACTAGTAATAGCTGGAGTTATTATGATAGAAAATAAAATGGGAAGATGCATAAATCTGCAAAGCAAACCTTATTTTCCTCCAGAAATTTAAGTTTGATGGACACATCACTACGAAGCCGCTCATATTTCTCTCTGTGGGTGTGGTACTCCTGCTGAGCCATCTCAATGCGAACCATAGCAGCTGCATCCCTTGGACCCAAGCTTAGCTCCTCCAGATCAGAGCGATAGGCATCGAATTCAAGTCTGCATGCATGACAGAAAAAACAGAAACAGATAAAACTTTATCCATGCTTTCCCCTTGCAAATATTTTATTGTTACTAATCTCTCATGTAAAGTGTCAACACTTTATACCTTGCATTTTCATAATGTCTGATTGTCATCAGAGTATCCTCCATGGTTTTATTGACCAGGGTGTTCACGCTGGACACAAAGAAGTTGATGGCACCCAGCAAAGCCTCACCATTCTTGCACAGCAGCTTTTGTGTTTCTGCATTATACCCAAATTCATCCTGCAGGGATACACACAAGTTTTAATCGCCTGTTTGAGACCATCCGACGTGGACATTGAGTCATCGGTGCACCTGTAACTCGGGGGACTTCTGACTCAGGTCTGTGAATGTGTCCCCAAGAGCCTGCTGCGTTTGCACCATGCTTTGGAAATGAGTGATGAGCGCAGTCGCCAGTCTTAGGATGTTTTCGTATTTGCTCTTGGTGTCCCTCAAAACATCGATCTGGGCTTCCAATTCCAAGTCCACCGTTCGAGAGCCTCTGCCGAACTTCTCTGAGAACATCTGCTTTGTACACTGAAACCGCCACAAAGATAATATAGGTTTATTCCTAACAAGATGACCAGTTAACATTACTTTCATTTCAGTAATCCACTACAAAAAGGGAATCTCATGCAGATTCATTGCAAAGAGCATAA
The DNA here is from genome assembly GCF_000485575.1 of Poecilia formosa. Taxonomy (NCBI): domain Eukaryota; kingdom Metazoa; phylum Chordata; class Actinopteri; order Cyprinodontiformes; family Poeciliidae; genus Poecilia; species Poecilia formosa. The sequence continues at coordinate 594,883 of NW_006800167.1, read as the reverse complement.
ATAATTTGTAGCTGTGACTGGAGTCAGTGATTCATGGGCCACCACTGGCATAGTCCTTGGGCTAGGCCACTCCTAAGTCAGGGACAACATCCAATGTCTCAAACTCAGGAGAAAAAGGAAAAAAAAAAAGAAATCCAAAGTCCTCTTCGCATATGAAACCAGCGTTTGCTTTTAATTTAGAAACCAAGGCCCCGGAGTTTGGATGAAGAGTGGAGAGATACTAAATCAAGGTTTGATGAGGTCTAGTTTGAGGTTTTCCACAGTCAGACCTATGTGGAGCCATGTCAATTGCTGGCATTGGTCCACAATGTGTTATCAAGTAAAAAGTCAGTCCAGCCGTCTGCCAGGGAATTTTAGAGTACTTCATGCTTCCTTTCATGGATTATTCATCTGTCATGAGGAAGATGAGAGACAGCAGAACCAAACAATGCAGATGAGCTGAAGACTGATATTTATCCATACTGGGTTTACTCCATATCTCATCAGAACCATGACATGCTGCACTGATAAAATGCAAAAGGAGCCCTAACCATGTACTGAGTGCATATACTGTGCAGTACATGGACATACAGCTTAGCATGCAAATGTTTTCTACAGTTTAAACATGTAGCACACAACTGGCATTACCTTGTACGTATTAATGCCCCATTTCTTTACACTGTCCAGTTTCTCCACTGCCACACCACGAGAAACTTCTTCAGTTGAATTAGTGTTATGATTCAGTGACCCTTAGATGAAAAAAAAAAAAAAGAAGAAAGAAATATTGAGTATACTTTGGGACATTGTACTTTTTCTTTTAATTTGCAGGGTGGTGGTATATTTGATGGATCATGACAATAAGCGAGAATAAGATGGAGACGGTGAGGAGCTCGGTGATACCTGGATGCTGGTTTGTGTGATGAGCTAGTCGACTGGCTGAAGCATTACTATAAGGCAGGTTAACACCCCTGGATTTCATGCGAATGTCTGAAATGAGCATGGTGGCGATGAAAAGCAGGAATGAGAAAAGGTCACAGATAATGAGGAAGCTTATGCACAGGAACTTGATAGTGAAATAACAAGCTGAAGGAACATATAGAAACTGGTTTTGGTGAAGATGGTGTTGCAGTGAGTTTGAAGACATAACAGTCCACAATGCAGGTTTTTCATGCAAAAATAAAAGTCACTAAAAAAAAAAAAAGATAAGAAAATGCACAATATTAGGGTCACAATGAAAGTGCAGCGCAACAACAAAACAGTCATCCAAAGCTCATTTTACAGCCCACAGGAGTAAACTGGACATGAGGTCAACATTTTAAGAGACAAAACAGTAATATCACGTTAGTACGTCCCTAATTCTGAAGGTTGCAATACAGTTGTGTTTACCAATGCTGTGAGTCAATAGATACGAGCAAAGTTGCATACAATCCTTTTAGTCAAGCAATACAAAAACTCTTAAAGAATGTCACAAATCCCAACATATAAAAGGTTTAATTAAGAAAAGTTGTCATTAGAACACACAGCCACCTAGTCCTGGTGCAGGGGCCCGTCCTCTGTCCAGATACTCAGGGTTGTAGCGAACTCCAGGCCCTAAGGAATATGATGTTTGGAACATGAACCAGCAGCCTAGAGGTCACGAGTTCCTTAGAGGCACAATAATATACGAGGAGGAAGCGTTCTAGCTCTGCTATGGTTTCCTCAGGGTGCATTACATTAGTGAGCTGCTTGGAGTTCCTTTAAGGCAGTCAACAACACTGACAGATCTCTGGCTAAGCTCAGAGCAGCCTGCTTCTGACAAGAGAGTGAAAACAGACGGTGGATGGAACAGTGTGCTACTTCAAATCATCTCTGTCTTGGAAAAGTACATAGAGTAAATTTTTTTTTTAAACAACGAGATATGAAATGGTAACTAATAGTGCATCGTCAAATATGAGCTTTTAAAAGAAACAAAAGTCGTCAAAATGAAGAAAAGAAGACAACGCGTTTGACCTCCTGATAATACCTTTGATGGAGCTTGTTGGAATGATGCCCCCAGCCGGTCCTCCATAGCCTCCTGACACGATACTGGTTTCATTCAGGTTGGGTCCAGACACCATCACCTGCTGCAAATCCTGAGAGATTTACATCCAAAAAGATGTCCACATATAGGGTTGAAAGGGCCAAAAACATAAAAAAGGCATAAAAAAAGAAAATGCATACGATCCTCCACACATTGTTTTTCAGCCAGCTTCACTAAACGGGACATAAATTAGCAATGAGGTACCCTTTTTTGACACCTTGAACAAAATCAAGTTTCATTTCAGTAAAGTAAAAATCAGAAGCAAACAATTTTCTCATGCCTACTTTAGATTCTGTTTGACTAAAACTAAAGAGGAAAGATGAGTGTACTATTTATTTTCTTACTTAAATCACTATGTGCACATTGAAATGCTTATTCACAAATACTAAACTAAACTTGTATGATCTAAGCAGACCTAATCTGAGTCACAATGACAGATACCCTTCTGCTGAAGGGTGACAGAATTATGTTGTGTTTAGCCAATCCTAAGGTTTACACACCCGTTAAAATAACAATTGTTTTAGACATAGAAACAAAGAAGGGAGGCCAGGTTAAGTCATGGTAAAACCTCAACAACTCAGCTACAAAAAAAGGAAAAGAAAAGTCTGTTTGGCCCACTGTTGAGTGCAGCATAATGCACAGGGGGTTCCTTCTGTTAACATTTTGTCAAAGTGGATGACATCATGAACAACTGAAACCCAATACTTCCATGTGGCTGCCAGAGCCTGGAAGATGATGAGGTATTTCATTTACGTGATTTTTCAGCATCACGTTAAATCCAAATGAACAAAATAACTGCTTAGGCAGACAAAAAATGAAGTTCTGGCATAGCTAAAATCAGAGTTTATTACTTCTGGAAGTTTGTTGGGGCAACTAAATGCATAGTCAAGATGTTACATGCAGATAGCTTCCGACTGTAGAATGAATGCAAGTTAAATTAAACATATCTGAACAAAGTCTTAGTTTAAAGGTGCAATGCAACCATGTTGATGTAGCTTTTCTATTTTATTGCTTGCCTAAAATATGTCTGTTTTATTGCACATTATTTTATCGTTACATTATATATAAATAACAAGGGATGCATATGACTATCATCAATGACTGAAGCACAAAAAATACTCTTTGGTGCCGTCTTGGACAAACAAATCATACGTATTCCATGCACATGTTCTTAACCAGCTGCTAATCTTAAACGTGACTTATTAATACTTTCAAAACCCTGCAGGGTTAAGCTAACATTTGGCCTAATCAGTTTAAGACCTAAACACACAGCCAGGTAATATGTAAGAAAACAAAAACACCTCACTGGCATCATGTACTAAAATATTAGGAGGTGGAATAAAAGTTGACTCACCTGCTCCAGGCTGTCATCTTCAGTCAGAGTCCCTGTATCCCCATTGCTATTAATGGGGATCTCCATGGTAGCAGCCTTGCTCATGATATTGTCTGCCATGATGAAATCTCTGCAAGAAACCAACACAGGATGATAAATTGTTTCTACCTTGGCAAAAGCTAATCCCCAAGCTCTTTAAATCCATGCGAAATCAAAACCAGCAGCTCGATAACTCAGATGCTAACGTGTGTGACTGGGAACAGCGGTGCTGATGTGGCTGCCTGCTGCTACCTGACGAGCTAGCTTCCAATCCTCACAACTGTGTGTTGAAAGGCAAATCCAGTCTTTCGAAAAGGAAACAAGTCGCGGTTAAACTGAAAGAAAATGTAAATGTAGAATCAATTCAACAGAAAAGCGCCATTGTTTTCAACTTAATATCTCCGAGAGCATACATTGTTAATCCTAAATCGTTCACATGATTTTCTGTCTGCACCCATAGAAAATCCCTGCATCTAGCCAGCTAACGGCTTTATTAAAATCCCTTCGAAATAAACGTCTCCGTTATATTTATTTGATCACGCAGCTCGTTTAAAACATGCACATGAAAAAAAATATGGAGTAAAAACCTGGATTACTCTTTCAAGAGTATCAGGTGTTGCAAAATAAGAGGAAGGGATCAATAAAGTTAACCAGAAGCCCTTATTGTGAAATGTAATACCCTTTTCATAGCATCACCTCCACCCACAGCTTCATCTTCCACGTAGTACTGTTGACGTAGCCATAGAGCGTTTGCATCAGTTGCAGTTTTATGACAGTCCGCTAGATGTCATTCTAAGTTCGTGTTTATTTTTGTGATGAGGCACTTTTTCTTGGCTGCTTGTCGACTTGTAAATTAGATTGTATTAAATTTTTGTTGAAAACTATTGAATTAAGCTTTAGGATGAATTTACCACCTTTGTCTGATGACAACATCCCAATAAATTAAAATGTGCAGACAATAATTTATTTTGGGATGTTAACAGTCTGAGAGGCTTGGTAGTAAACTGACCACACTTCTAGATATTTGCCCAATTTATTTTAATCAGGGATGCATGGAAGTTGCACATGGTTTCCAAATGGGGAGGTTTTTCTGTAATTACTCAAGCTCTGAACAGAGAACCATTCCTAATGCAGATTAATGCACAAACACACAACAATGCGCTGATAGTTTCACTATGGCCGATCTTCCTTAATATACTCTTTTCCTTAACAACTGTTTCCCATTCCCTGCTTCCCTCACAAATATCTAAAAGTGCTTGTTGAGAGCAAATATTTCAGAAAAAAAATTGTCAGATCAAAGCCAATAAAAAATGCCAAATACGAGAAGACAGGGTATTATTGTTTCAGCTCTAATCAACAAATAAGCATGTCAACAGATTTGCAGATTTATGTGAATCTGTTATGCTGCTGCCTCTGGTTTTAGCATTTTAATGACAGTTGTTGCCTTTTTACTATTGAAATTATTGGAGCGTCTCATCAAATTTAACCATGTAAATAGAAGAGTGAAAAGCCTGAGGACAGGCCTCAGGCAAGTATAATTCCAACATCATCAATTAATTTCAACTTCTAATCATTGGCCCTGTTTGTTTTGATCAGTTTGTTTCAGTTCTAATCAAGATCTTTCTGACAGTTCAGCAGTCGTTTTGCATAGTGAAAGACTGTTAGACTGTGAAGCCAGGGAGAGAAGAAAAATAGATCCACATCATATTAGGCATTAACAACTGTTTACATATAGGTTATGAAATAAAAATGGGACTATTTGAATTGAAAGAATAGACTTTATTTCAAATTCAAAGTTCAGATCTTCAATAGTTCATTTAGTGTATAAACATAGAAAAATGCACCTTTCAGTACCAAGGAATTTTAATAGATTTTTAATCAGCCCTCCTGAAAGTAGTTTCCTCTGATTCTGCAGTTTAGGGTCAGTGGATTCAAGGTTTTGTACCAACTAGGGATACAATGCCAGTAGAAGAGACATTTTTTTGGTCATCGACCTTCACCTCAGATTCCAACATGGCTGCCTTGTGTTTAAAGGGGGTGTCATTATGTGTTTTCCAAGCACATAGTTACTTGATTGTGCTATAAAATGTTACTATGTGCCTGGAAGGAAAGACATAATACCACCCTTTTAAAAGAAATTTGACTTTGCGGTTTGACGCCTTGAAATTGGCCTTTTTGTCTTTGTCTCTGTGGCGACAGCTCAGCTGGAGACTGTAGCTTCTAGGAGGAGCTTTGGGTAAATAGGTGGTGCTTTGTACTAGCAGGTGTTAGGGCATCTATGGTTGCCACGGTAGATTCAAGGATTCCTTGAATCAAACCAACACTCCAGGTATGTGGTTTGTGATGGAACAACAATACAACACCGTGTAAAAAAGTTGGACTTCACATAATACTTTCTCTTTCAAAGGTACAAACACAGTTTATTTGTACTACTGACAGCTTGTATCACATTTCACATTTTTCTCTTATGCATAGTGCTGTATAGCCACTGTAACTTAGTGTTTTGCACGTTCCTGTTAATTCATATTGGTAGTAGTATTTAGTTTATCACTGACTACAGTGTTGCACAGGATCCTCTGGATGACACAGTTGTAGAATTTGGTAAGCATGTTTAGACTTTTGTCCTTATTTTTTAAGACATTTTTTTTTCTTGTTTCTACCTTAGCCCTCTGATGGCTAAGGTGTGTTGCTTCTCACTCGTTTACTCTTCAAAATCACATCCTCGTCAACATTAAATTGAGAAAGATTTTACTTTCACACTTCTCTGATCCAACTGAACTAAAGGTAAAATATTGGATAGGGTTAGATGATTAAGACTGTGGAAGATAACATTTCTGTCTGCCATTTCTTGGTGTCATTTCAGTTTATTGTTCTGCTTGGTCACCAGGACTTTCATCATTTAATTACACTGCAATATTCTGCCCAAAACCCTCTGGTCTTGACATTCATATGAATGTCACCACATATTCCTTGCAGCCCAGCCTTTTATTAGAGGAACAGCTTTCTATTAAACTCTGAAAACTATTGCCCCTTCATGGCTCAGTTCAGAGACAGAAAATGATCAATTCTGAAATGATATCTCCCATGTGATTTCAGGTAAATGTGTCATATGAAAAGACAACAACTGTTATCCTTTCCTTGAGCAAGTGTTGCAAATGGCTCAAGTGTGTAATTATGATGCTGGGATTAGCCATGGGATTAAAGCACATGAAAGAAAGAACATGCGCACGACTTATTAATGTATGTTGTCTAAAAGTAATACAGAACCTATCTTTTCTTTACTCACTGTGTCATTAATCTGTTAGGATTACCAAAATTATTTATATTTGTTAAATAGCAGAATAATTAAAGAGATTTTTTTAATCGCTTTCTTCAAATTCAGATTTGTTCTATGAATATTATGCCTGATATAAGGGCCTTATGAGCTGCTGGTGTTTGAGTGCACAAAACACACTTACCTATATATTTTGCAGGCAATGTTTTAGGCACACCGATTTCCTGCGTGACATCATGACAAAACAAACAAAAAACGAACTCAATAAAGATATCAGTAAAAGAATTATGAACATTCACAATTTCCAGATGCCTGAAGGTGCTATTTTATCTGTTCTTACAGTGATATGCGAATCAATCAAAATATAAAACATTACAGTTTCCAAATGCATTCAGAGACAAGCACCTTTATTTTTGGGAGACATTTCCTACCGTCTTGCCCAAATGATTTGTTACATCTGGAAAAATGAGGGTGGTGTTTGCGAATAAGAGGTAAAGTATGAGGGTGGGAGCATTACGTTGTGTTTGCCTTTTGCCTCTAGATGGGATTGTGTGGAAAAAAAAAAAAAAAAAAAAAAAAA